>NC_142375.1:8443923-8603923 GCF_059441005.1 Hippichthys cyanospilos | reverse complement strand
CAGGTATGGTTGCCTTTCTTTAATGTTTAAAACCTTCAAAGTCAAGATCAGAACTTTAAAATGCAGTTTTAAATGGTGATTTGATTTTTTTAAGGAGGGGAAACAAATCAAAGCACTCATTTAAAAAAAAAGGATCTGCCCCAGATATTTCACTCAAGACCAGTTACCTCCAGACCTGGAATCACTTAAAAAGAATGTGTCCGACAAAACTAACCCAATCAAAAGATCTCAAAATGCCACGATCCAAAGGTTCGGATTGTTTCTCTACCTTAATAATAAAATCCATTTTAAAACTGCATTTTGCCTTTGCCTAATTTTTACATTTGTTTGGTGATGAGAAAATTTTACAATAAGTGTGACAAACATGCCAAGGAATAAGAAAACAGGAAGAAGGCAAACACTTTGTCGATTATAGCGGGCTGTGAATCATGTCGTAAACTACCCACCAAAAAGCTGTTATACTGTTTAATCAGAAGTACCCCCTCTGTCTTTGTCTTTCATCTTTTTTTTTCCTCCATTAACCCAAAAGGTAAACAACCTTAAACAAGTGCACTTTGGTCTTAGGTCCAAAGGTAGTATCCCATAAAATCTCGGTGGAATCCATAGAAGAGGTGACCTCCGTCCTCAAGAGGGCGCCAGTCATTTGGGACAATATACATGCCAATGATTATGACCCACAAAGAATTTTCATGGGACCCTATAAGGTAAATTGTGTAAATGCTGAAATCATTCGCACGTGTTCTGCATTCATTATTATTCTACTATCACTATATTTTGTAAGTCAATTTTGTCTTAGCAACGTCAACATGTTTCAAAAATTCAATCTTCCCAGGCTTTTCTCATTTCTAACTTAACAGCATTCTCGTAATTCAACATTTTTCACCCTCAAAATCACCATTCATCCATATTAGGGAATTCGAAAATGTATTCCCATTTGAGATTCTATATGTTCAGCTCATCGATTTCACCTCGCCAATAATTTTCGGCAATCTTACTATCCTACAAATCCAAAATTCATCATGTTCTCCAACAGTTTGCACTTTTCTTACCGTTTTCATATTTCAACTACCTCTGAATTTCTGACTACACACACAATAATACACACACAATGTAGAGAATATTGATTTTCTCTGTTCAGGACCGTCCAACTGAGCTGATCCCCAAATTGAGAGGTGTGCTCACTAATCCTAACTGTGAGTTCTATCCAAACTTTGTGGCAATCCATACCTTGGCTACATGGTGCAAAGCTTCTGCTGATGGAACACCCAGGGATGTGGAAATGGGTGAGCTCTCCTGTTTTGCTGGGATGTAGTTAGATAGGAGATTTGACGCATTGTTATCCTGTCTCTTGTGTGTCCAATATGAGGCGACGAAGAGCAGGACCCCTTCTATAGCCCCCACAAAGCTCTAACGCTGGCTCTCACTGACTGGCTAGAAGAGTTTCTGTGCACAGATCAGCCTACAGGTAAACAAAGTTCACTTCGGATTTGAATTTGCTTGTTGATGGGGGCGGGGTGGACTAATATCGAGAAAAATTTAAGTAAATCTTGTAAAACAAGTAGCTTCTGCAGTTTATATCTTTGCAAAAAGCCCACGGTCAATTTTGTGACATGCGGCATATTTTGATCATCTGGGCACAAAGATATACTTTAACACGGATGTGTAGGACAGACATACGGTAAGTAAATAGTTCAAACATTTATAATGCATATTGCAGAGCAACACAAGCAAATACTGAGAAGAAATTTGTGAAAATGTCCATGACGCTGTCTTTCAGCTTGCTTAAAGAAGGGGTCCTCTGAAGAGGAGCCCATGCAGACAGACCTGGGAGAACACTCTATGTATGTACCCGGACCAGGAGAGAACCCGCTTTACACAGCCGAGCCTCTGACCCTAGATGACCTGAAGCTGCTGTCCGACCTCTTTTACCTTCCCTATGAACATGGCTCCACGGCAAAGACCATGCTGCATGAGCTGAATTGGCTCAAAAGCCAATGTCAAGCTGCTGCTTTCAAGACAGACCAGGTCAGATTTACGTATGTTTGTTTTCCATGCACACGCAGTATGTAATATACCCGGGCCAAGAACATTCACAGTATTACCAAATGATTAACTATAATCGTAACATTTGCGACTAACAAGTTGTTTTTTTTAGACCACAAACTACATACATACAGTGGTGGACATAAAGACGTAGTGTTTGTTACATCCCCTTTCATAAAAGCGTAATTCTCAGTGCCGTTTCCACATGAAGCACACTGTCTGTATACACTAAGCCATGTTATATTATTCAAGCCCGCGTCCTCAAAAGGTTTCATAAGTCCATCTGTTATGTCCAGTTTAATTAGTCCAAGGAAGTCAGAGGTAAATTCTCCATCAACTGTGACAACATAAATGATCTTCTTCACAATAATGTTACGCAGCCCCATCCAAGCTGCTTCAGTAAACAAATATAGTCCGAATAGGAAGACATGGGATGCACATGCTTAGCATCATGAAAGATGAGAAGGAAACTATGAGACAGAGCCTGTGTTGTTTGTGCAGTTTGTCTCACCACTGAGCAAGAGGGCCTTTAGCTATTTCATCTCAATTAGCTTGTTTGATAGCCATAAGTTACGTATATTCACATGCTCTTTTCATACTTGTCAAATAATGGATGGCTGAAGAATTTTCGATCCTGCCTCAAGCGCACCTGTTCACTCCGCTAGCTGAGGACATGAGCGGTAAAATTTGCACCGCATTTAAGTGTGGGTCAAGCCACGGCGCATCTCGGAGCCACTTTTCAGGAGAAAAAAAAATTCAACTCAGGTTGTTGTCGTGAGTAAAAGTCAGGGAGGGTACACAAATGCACCAAGTGAAACTCAATATGCGTTACGCTTCTCTGATTTCTGTCATGCATGCATATATATAAAGGCTCTGAGTCATTGACTCAATTTGAGGGGCAGTTTTCAAATTTTGTGGCAGCATTTTTTTGAAGCGTTGTTTTTTTTTTATTAAACATTAATAGTAACATTAACAATTATTAGACTTGTGCCATATGATACAATGGGGGTTTCTTAGCGTCCTTAATCAGCGATTGAATATGATTCTTAAATGGCGGTACGTTGATGTTGATAGCTAGTTAATGTGATGGCAACAATATGAGGTAAAGGAGTCGCAAGGACAAGTCAAGTTAATCGGAAAGAAAACACTCAAAACGAAATATTGTTAAGGCACCCATGTCGTATTTGATGTATTTATTTTTGAAGTTAGTGCGCATCAAATAAACATACGGCAATAAAATTGACACAACTCTTGTACGATATAGCATACTTTTTTAAGTAAACGTGGTGACCAAGGACCAGTATCACCTCAAGTTGCCGAAATCTTCCTACAGATGATCCGGGTGGGTTTCTGTCCTCTTCTGCTTGACAGGACTGCTCCTTGTCCCACTGCAAATAGCGTTCACTAGAACTCACACATTTCATTTCACCGAGCAATCCGTGAACCATGTATGGCCTGAACCATGGCAATCGCTTCAAGCAGACCGTACACATCACCAACTAGGAAACCTGGCGCTCTTGAGCGCAACTGTCACTCAAAAGCCATTTGAGCGGGGCCTCGATTCTCACTTTAGCGGTTCCACCTGACCCCATCTGACTCCGAGTTAAGCGTATCACATACTGTTGTGTTTCCAGACTGCTGAGTGGTGTCTGAGAGCGCGGCAGTTCGACGATATGTGCGAAGCGGTGGTGCGGATGTTCAACCGCTTATCCAACGCGCCCAACCGCAGAATTCTGTATGACCTCTACAACTACATCTGTGACATAAAGAGCGGCGTCAATCTGGCACAAGCCTACATCAAATCACTGGGTGAGAAAAGCACTAAATTGCCACCGTCATTTAACTCCAAACATGCAAATGTTTCCAAGCTGTATTTTGACGGCATTATCTTTCTAGGCCACATTTTTTTTTTTTTTTTGTACTTTTTCTCTCTCATACATTGAATGCATGGCAAAGACATTGGAGCTAACCTTGACTGAAACGTTTGTGGAAGGGAAATCATTCTTAGATCCCCTTCAGAATTTATAAGTTGGCTCACAAGAAATAATGTAGCTTGATTCTTCGAAATTATACTTTTTGATCATTTACATGGCGCACCTTGTCGGGACGAAGTGAGTATATAAAGTTTACATGAATATTTGTTCGCCACAGGAGGGCTTAGCAAACCATCGGCCCAGCTAATGAGTGCTGATCCTGAACCGTGGGGATTCAGAGGAGGCCTCTCTGGAGAATTTCAGGTGAACTCACTGGCTTGCTGTCACCTGAGGGTGATGTATGGAAAGATAGTCTTTCATTTGAATGATGTATTTGTAATACAGAGGCAGATGCCAGCTTAGTAGTTAGCACACAGCGGGAGACTGTATTTGATACCTTGGCCTTACCCGATTTAAAGTGGAAGTCAATTATTAAAAAAAAATGTCCTCACAATAATATGTTAGATCTTCCCCTACGAGTTTGAACAAGGTATCATGTTAATATTGCATTTGTGGCATAGGAATTAAGCAGAACAATCCAGCCGTTTTTATCCGTCTCGGGGGGTTGCCATTTTGCCACACGCTGTTCATTGAAAATGACATCACAGTTGCTCAGGTAACGTGGTTCACAGCAAGGTTCGTTATAGACTGACCTCTGCAGGAAATATTTGTGAACGTGACGGTAAATGTACCCAGCAAGCGCTCCGGTGTTTTGCTGATCTATTTTAGACGAACCTATCCTCTGAAACAATACCTGTTTTGTGCTCAGGCTTGTTATTTCTTTGGTGTCATCTTGTGATGAAATGAGAGCTGTTTGATTTTTCTTGTCTAATAGAAAAAAGTGCTTTGCTGCATTCTTACGTCATTTACAGGCAATTGAAAACGTTCCCTACACAGGCCACTGCTGCTGACCTTAGTGCTGAATTGTTTATGACTTTACACATTGTTTATACCCTCGCAGAGAATGCTGCCAGGCCATGGAAACAGAGATCTGTTCAAATATTTGCCCAAGACGTCAGTGTACTGCATACGGCCCTACTGTGCAGAAGATAAGGTGAGGTTATTTCATCTCTTTAAAGGGTACCTCCTGAGCTCCGAAGGAAAATAAAATATAAGTTTTATCCGGAAAAATGGCATCTAATCGTATTTTGATTGGACTGGTTTTATTAAAGCAAGCTAATACGAGCTCACAGAAAGGTCCTGGATGCTGCTGGAGCAAAGACGCAACGGCAACAACGATCTGGCAAGGAATGGCCCTGTAAACGACTTGACGTCACATCCGTTCCCAAAATGTCGCCGTCCTTTTAAACTAGTGCGATTTAGGGCAAAAATTGGAACGCCCGATATCTATCAAACTTGACAACATTGCTCCCTTTACCATCAAAGACCTCAATTTAGGACCCATGGAAGTAAATTGCAAAGCAACTCAACATTTTTTCTTTGCTTTTTTTTGCCTTCACTAGATGGACGTCCAGACAATTTTTGGGAAGATGCAACAAGAGACACAGATTACAGTGGCCTCCAACGTGACGGAGACTCCTCTTCTTAGCGATATGTAAGTTGATATGACTTCATGACTTTTTTTGTGTGAGAAAGTAAGGTAGAGTAAGGAGTCTTGTTTAAAGCAGAAAGCCTCAGGCTTGGTTACCAGCAATAATCCTTCTTTTTGAAAACACACTGCATATATACAGTAAATATTGAATCCACCATAGAATGAATGAGATCCTGATTTTTTTTTTTTTTTTTTAATGGGTGGAGTCTACCTGTCAAGTAAAGCACACATCACAGTCTTATTCTAGCTTGGGTTCAAGTTTTGCCTTTTAATATCAAGACTTGATCTTTAATATGCTAAAAAAAAAATCTTAAGACTGCTGAAATGTAATTCTCTAAATGTCCTATTAGGTCAGTGATTAGCTACCCAACTGAGGTGTGTTGCAGGAAATTATTCAATTTCACTTTATTAATCCAAAAATACTTTTCTACAACCAATGTCTTTGTTCAGCCATCTACGCTGGTGATCTATTGTGACAAGCAGTACGATTACAAGGTCTTACACTGATTGTCAGAGCTGCAAAAGATGTGTCACACAGGAAATGAGACGAGAGTTTTTTTTTCCTTTTCATTTCCCGAGTGTAAATTATGTGCAGTGCTTTAATAAAGATTAGTAAACAAAATACAGTACACCCGTAAAGCGGATGACTCGCATTTCAAAGCACTGCTAGCACGCGAATGGAATTGACACGGGTGCATTGCAGGTGAAAGGGGCAGACAAAAACTATTTTATCATTTTAAAATATGTTAAATGGTGTCATAAATGTTTTAAAAGCTGTAATAGAGTGCCGTTATTTACGTCGAATACGTTTGCTGGAACAGACCTGAAGAATGGTCGGAAAAGGTGATTTGAGATTTCTTGAGTTAAGAGGGGTCAAGGAAAGAATTCAACACATTTCTCAAGGCATCTCTTAACTAAATGAAGCCAATCTTTACGTTCATGTGCCTACTGGGCTAGATTGTGGAGCATCCTATTTCAAGCAGGATATGGCTCCAAACCGGCTTCTATCAAGACTGGAACGTGTGTCCGTTACAGGCTGTCAACAGGTGAAGTCCCTCCAAGCCCTCAGTGTGCACTTGTCCTGGAGGATGACGTCGGACCGTGCGGCTACATGATGGCACTTACAGACGCCAAAGCGGCTGCGGCCTCCGTTCAGGTGACATTTTGGAGTTAATAAATCCAAATAACGGAAGATCCAGATGAATTGCAAACGCCGCTGCTTTAACTCTTACCTCCAGAGGGACACAAGTGACCGCGTATTTGAGGACTTCCCGTCGTTAATCACCGGTCAAGTGCTGCCGAGGGTCGCCGACCCCTCTCCGGCGAAACGTATGATTGGACAGCTGTTGTCCACAATCAGGAGCTGCGGTAAGTCAAATTACTGGGACGTCTTTCTGCAAAATGTTGGGAGTATGTCATACGGCCGCATTAAAAGTCTCCTTTTAAGGACGTTTTTTTTTTTTTTGAACCCCCCCCAGGTTCCAGAGGCGTATTCTGTGAACTGAGACACAGTGACCGGAGGATGCTTGACTTCTATACCAAAAGTAGCTCCTTCCAACCCCTCAAAATGGGTGGTCTGCCTCCAGATGTCATTGCCATGGGAATGAGCCTTTAATCTCTTGCTTGAGAAATTTTGTGTTGAATGTTATTTAATAGCAGCAACCTTCTGCTATGGAAATTGCATTTGCCTACCAAGCTCTATGGAAATGTGTAATACATTTTTGCTGACTTCTAAGTTACGCATGTAGAGGTGTAACGTGTTTTTTAAATTTCAGCACAATAAAATTGTGTAGTAATTTGCTACACAGCTTAAATATTTGACGGACTTGGGCCAATTCCCTCTGATGTTGTTTGCGGCCAAAATGTTTTGTAATTTTAAAGATAGATTTTTTAAATTTTTGCTCCTTGTCCTGCATAAGAAAAAAAGGTTTGCAAAGTGTTCAAACCTTAACCGTTGAAATTTTCATCATGTATTGGGTTATGTTATCCTGTAATACTAAATTATTAATCTGTATTGCCAATAGAGAAAGCACTGTGCTTTTCCATGGTCAACGGAGTATTTAGTAAAATCAGGTCAATCCTTTCATTCCGTCAGTGTTGTTTCAGCCAACGCTTATTTCAGAAGGCCTCAATAATATACTAAAACAAAAATCAGTATATGAAACAGATTTTACCCCAAATTGTAAAACTCAATCAGAATTCATCAATAATTTCGGGGGTTTTAGTTTGAGAATGGCCAAAATTGAGCCAACAAGTACAATTTGATAAACGGCAAATATCAATGATTGATTCATTTGTAATAAACACTGCTGCAATAATTAATTAAAGCCACAATTCTAGTTTACAGAGGTTAAAAAAAGGAAGCCCAAACACTCAGGAGAATGAATTTATTCAGTTGTTTGGCTTAAATACAAAAGAAATATATTAATGACTCATTTTCAAATAAAATAGCTCATTTGCTTAATGGATTAATTAGGACTTTCGTGAAATACAAATTAATATTTGATCAGTATAAATATGAAAATAGGCTTGAAGACAAAGAAATTAGTAGGACAATTCATTTCAAGTATTCGTGAACATTCAAGTGTGCGCATTTATGATACGGGTTTTAACTAGGTTTCCCTGAGAGTCTGACCAGCAGTTTCCTCACAGGAGACAAATTGCATATGTTGTAAGTGTTAAATTATGATAACCATGATTAAAGCGTACCAGTGTGCTTCAATTTGTTAAGTCAGGCTTTTCATTTTTCATTATAAGAGTTAAACGGGTCCTGTTTTAAAATGAAGGTGCGACCTAGTCATTCAAATAAACTCCAGGCCTTCGTACTTAACATCTCCGATCTTTGTCTCAGGCATCAGCACTCGGCCATCCAGCGTGAATGCTGTAATATAAGAGGCGATCTGGCCCGCATCCTCCTCGGACTTCAGGGCCAGAACAATCTGATCATCAGTATCGGGAACAAATTTAAACGAGGAAAAGCCATGTGTGGGGTTCAGAGGCCCAACGCGGCTCATCGTTATGTCACTAAAATCCGCCCGGCAGGACAGCATTACGTTGGTCGCGCGCCGCTCGTCTGCGTTCTCGTCGTAATGCTCGTGACTGGCGCGGCGAGGCAGGAAGAACCAACGTTGAAGTCGCTCACTCCATGCAGCGGATTCATGGATAAGGTAGCCTGCAGCGGACAAGAACGCACGCGTGAATGAGTCACGAAGACGTCGAACCGGACCGACGAAAAAGAAAACTGTCGGAACCTGGTGGTTTGATCCCCGCGGCGCTCCGCAGGGCGTTGTAGTAGGGCACCCAGTTCTTATGCTCAACATCACCATAGTAACCGACGACTTTCACCCACTCTGGGTGGTGGTTGACCACCTCCCCAGTGGTGGTGGTCCACTCCTTTCCAAGACCGCCAACATATAAGCACTCGTCTTTCACCGCAAGCCACTCTGCCTTAAAGCCTAAAAATGAACAATACGCATGTACACTCAAGTCAGGATAAGGAATGTAATCTATTGGAAACAGCCAGTGTGAATTTACTTGACTAAATACGACGACCCCGCGGCCATACTATTAGGGCTGACAATATGTATATATTTGTGGAATATTGAAGTGACACCCCGACCAACAAATAAAACAAATACAAATAGTAGTGATGTGGAAATGAAGCCGCCTGAACCACTTGTTCCTTTTTTTTATTTTTTTACTCCACTAAATGGTGACCTTAGTTCAAAGATAAAGGCACCCGCGATGAAATTGTATTACATTTTCGCTGCAAGTTTAAAGCAAGAGTGCCGTGTGGAGGAGTAGAAAAGTATGAAAAGAGGCTTCCTTTTCCCATCAATAACAAATAGTGACTTCATGAATGCCAAGAAGCAAATATGTAAGTGGAGTCAAAGATATTGGACAGAGTAATCCCCCACCAGACACAAAGTGAAGAAACGTGAGTAATTGGCACAAGACAGAAATACGTTGTCTAACCTTTGGAAACAGAGCCATCGCCGTCAGGCAGTATAACCCAGGGGACCGCCCGCTTGCCCTCAATCCTGTATACCACGCCCGTGCGGTCATCCACGCTGTACAGGTGCCCGTTAAACGCCACCAGCTCCGACAACTCCATACCTGGACGAGAGATCGTATTATTGAAAGCGGCGGACACGTTGATTTTGGCGTAAGCTGTCACTCGACCTCGTCCTTTCTCTGCGAGGTGGCTCTTCAGTGTGATCGTCTCCTGGTCCTCGTCCCATTCCACATTCAGTGCGTCGGCACTTTCTGAAACGGTCAGGTGACCCTTTTTCATGTAGCTGAACCACGTTTGGTCCTTTGGGCTCTGTGACGCCGTGTCCAGGTCTGCAATGACTGCTATGCGGTACCTGATGCCGTTTTTGGTCTTCGCAGGGGGACTGAGAGGGTATGTGTCATTGTAAGGTTTTTCCCTTTTTTGCGGCTGAGATAAACGTAGCAAACTTTGTCTGGAAGTGTCCAAAAACACGTGGCCGTCACCCCGATGATATATTTGCAAACTGTTGCGGTAGGAAGGGCTGGCCGCGGCGTCTCCGTCCCCTCCCGTGCGGTGCAGGTACAACATGAGCACTAAAGCCAGCAGGGTGGCCACAGCGATCGCCCGCCATTTGGGTTTGAAGCGGGAGTCCGAGGCCGCAGCTTGCGTCATGGATGACAGGGCCGAAGGAAGCCCTCGGACTGCGATGCCAAAAGTACTCATAGAAGGGTCGTCTTCATCCCGATCGTGCAGTTCACATTGGGGAGGGT
The DNA here is from genome assembly GCF_059441005.1 of Hippichthys cyanospilos. NCBI lineage: Eukaryota > Metazoa > Chordata > Actinopteri > Syngnathiformes > Syngnathidae > Hippichthys > Hippichthys cyanospilos. The sequence goes on along the minus strand of NC_142375.1, from coordinate 8,593,591 downwards.
GCGGGGATGAGTCTAGAATCAGATTGGGAGTGTAGCTACACTAAACAGTCAGGCAAGATCAATTTAACTGGTTGTTACATTTTGACTCAATTTCATCTCTACAAATAGAAACGTGGAGCATAGGCATGGAAGGATATCAGAATAGTCGGTATAATAACTTTGAGCAAAAATATCACGGTATCAGGTTTTGCTCATAAATAAACATATTCATGAACTGTTTCTGATTGAACACATTCAATTCATAATTCATTTGTTTGTTAGATTGGTTTGCCTTCCTGACCCACACTTTTGCTGCATAGACTACTCGCGTCCTACCTCAAGCGATATCACATAAATTGCTCCGCGAAAGAAGCATATGATAACATGCTAGCCACGTTACCTGCGGTAGTTAGCCGCAGTAGTAAACTTACAAGGGTACTGAAGACGACAAACCCGGAAGTGGACAAGGTAATTGGCTGTACAAGTCGAGAGGACTTACGTATGATGCAAAATGAGAGGAGGCTCCCGCTGCACAATGCAGCTGCTCGTTAAAGCAGGCGGTGCAGGAGGGAGAAATAAAGAACAAACTTGCCAGTTAGGACAGATTTGAATAAGTCTCTGACTAGACTACTGTGTCTGAATTAGGTCATTTACAGGGATGCACATAACTGGTACGCAGGCATGCATGCGCAACATAAATGATTGATGTGTAACATCATGTGCTTCACTTTGCACATTTGCGTACACTACCTAACTTTTACCCGTGACAACAACCGAGCCCGATCCGAACATTTTATCCCCATGAAAAGTGGTTCCAAGATATGCTCTGGCTTGAAGTACACTTTAGTATGGTATGTGTGTGGAATGAAAGATTTACAATGAAAATTAAATTAAATTAAAGGATTTACATGGGTGGCAAATAGGTTTTGAATAGAAAACCTGAAAACAAAGAGCTGCTGGCCGTCTTGGAAAATGGCCTGCTGGTATCATTGTTCAATGTTCATCACAAGCTTTTGGTTGTGCTTCTGAGCAACACTAACACACAAAGTGAGCATGCTTAATTTCCCACAGGACTCCAACATCGCTCAGTTCATCTCAAAAGTAGCACATTACTTTTGCATGGGGGGGTTTGCCAGGTCAAGTGGCGCGACAGACTAGGGCTGTTTTTTTTTTTTCTTTAAAGATTCAATTTTCTTTTTAACAGCCTAATATACTGTAATTTCATAAAAGCACAAATCAGTGAAACATTGATGAACTCACTTGTATAACTAGGGGGATGTGTAAGTCGCTTGCTTTTTAGGACAACAAACTGACGTTAGCTGTTTTTTTATCTAAATGACATCTTGTTAAATAAACTAGTTAAATGCAATAAGAGTTCCATCAGTGTTTCCCTCCATTTTGATAAGTTGCATCAAGTCTGTGGGCACGCTTTAAAGTGTCCTTGCTTGTGATTATGTGCATGGTCGTTGAGCTATATGTGCCCTGCTATTGACTGGCAAATTCGGGGTGTACCCCGCCTACTGCTCATAGATAGCTGGGATAAGCTCCAGCACACCCGCGACCCTCATGAGGATCAGCAGTTAAGGCAATGGTTGGATGGATAGAGTAAAAGAGGATGCTAATTTTGTATTAGAGCAGAGAAACGTTTGAATGTATTTTTGTAAAACTGCTCGGAATGTTAAAATGTTACTTTTATACAGTTAAGATTTTAAGGCATGGACATCTTGAACCTGGAATATGATTTCCTTGGGTTCCTAAGCGAATTTTCGCTTTCAAAATTCAAATGTAAAGGACAACAGATCCTCTGTACATCTTTCCTGCCCTGCCCTTCACACTCCTTGCACACACACACACACACACACACACACACACACACACACACACACACACACACGGTTCTTCAGCTTTTCCCACACACGACCAACAAAGAATGCTCTTGTTGTCACTAGTGTGTCACCGACTCTACCCTCCTCCGATGGCCCCTTTTGGCAAGATGGCTGCATCACCAGATTAGATGTCAAGTTGCTTGCATCTCTGTCCCCATCTAGTAATGATTTTATACCTCAATGTTATGCTCTTTCTCCCTGCGACTGACAAGGGACCAGTCCAGGGTGCTGTCTACTTTTTGCCCAAAGGAAGCTGGGATAGGTAACAAAACCCAATCAATTTGAACAGGATAAGCTCAATAGAAAATGAATGGAAGATTTCATACTTCTAACCACACAAGTGGACAGTTAAGAAGAAGAAGAAGAAGAAAAAAATCACAATACCAAGTGTAGACGGGAAAAACCAGTTGGGCATGTATACTTGTTTTAAGTCATGAGACTTTTTTCTCTGGAAGGGGCCTTGCTGTTTTTCTTTAGTCACACTCAGAACCTTAAATTACATTGAACCATCCATTATCTATCATTTGTCCTAATTAGGGTCAGAGGTACAATGCAGTGAAAAACTATTTGACCCCTTCCTCATTTGTGTTTTTGCATATCCATCACTTGCAAAAACGTCATTTATTCAAAACTTTTAGCATTATATAGAGACAACCCGAGCATATATAAAATGCAGTTTCTAAATGATGATTTCATTTACGAGGGAGGGTTAGAAACCGATGTGACCCCATGTGAAAAAATAACTGCCTCACCACCACCACCACCTTTTATCTTGTAAAAATCATACAAAAGAAGATTGAACTCTAGTGGTCTGGGAAAGGTTACAACATTATTTCCAAGGCTGTGGACCTCCAGTTAACCATTGTCACAATTTGCTGTGATTGACAGAAAAATTAATTCCCCGGTTTACCAGAAGATCCTGAGGAACGTCCAGCTATCAGTTTGTGCTCTCAAACTCAAGTGATTTTGGATCATGCAGCAGGGCAACGATTCAAAACACATCAGCAATTCAACCTGAAAATGTTAAAAAAAAAAAAAAAAATAATTAAGATTTTAGAGGGGTCATGTCAAAGTCTGGACTTCATTTCAAATGCCTTAGATGGATAGTTCATGTTTGAAAAAGCTGGAATATGGCAAAGTTGAAACAATTCTACATAAAAGAGTGGTCCAAAATTCTCCCACTGCAGTCTCAAAGACACATCACCAACTACTATCCCAAACGGAGTAATTGCAACTAAAGGTGTCACAACTCGCAATTCTGTTCAAAGAGCAATTACCATTTCACATAGGGTCAGATTTCTTTGGTCGGGTTTGTATTTTTCCCCTCATTGGTAAATAAAATCATGATCCAGCAACTGCATTTTATATATCCTTTGGTTGTCTTTGTGTGACATGAATATTAGTGTGATTAAATGAACCTACGCGAGTGATTAATATGCAAAACACACAGAAATCTGTAAGGAGGTGTATATTTTTTGACAGCTCTGTATCTGGACTGATCACCAGCCAGTGACAGGCAAAAAAAGAAAGAACAATTTAAACACACTTTCACACCTAAGGGAAATTTAGACTTCAATGAACCCCACATGTGCTATATGTTTTGGGGCATTGCAGGAAGCCAGGGAGTATGCAAGAAAAACATCCCAGAACATTGACGCAGACATTTAACCGATTCTGTCCCAAAGTGTGCCTTGTTTCATTCAGTTCATTTATTTACCACTTACATACACTTCTTTGAATATACTTTGCCGCATAATTATACAGTAGTTGCCATGAAAGGCTCCGGGTAGGACGAAGTACGAGCAGGCAAATTTACATTCTACGGTACAAGGTAAAACATGATACTTACTGTTCGACTACGTAATTCGCTTAGTAATCAGGTTGGTTGGCTTAATGACGGTTGTTGAGCGAAAACGAAACCAGACGAATGACGCCCGAACAAAAACGTCAAGTTACGACGTGGCACATTTTCGCTCTAGTTCTCGAAAAGTGTCTTGTTGGTCTCGGCAATCCAAAAATTACATTTGTTTAGACTAGCATGTGTCACTTCATCCAACCGCGATTAAACTAATTAGCAAGCAAAGCACTTTCGATACACGACACTAAAGGAAAAGTGAGTTTTGTTTACAGCCTTTCATAAGGTCGCCATGGCGGCTAATGTGAGGCAGCGGCTTCTGCTCGCGTTTACCAAGGCTGAACTTTCCCACTCGACCCATTTAAACTTCCGCCCTATTTACAGTCATTTTGCGTTTCAAAAGACGATCGCTTACCTGGCGGACAAGTTCTGCATTTCGGTCAGCATCAACGTGTAGGGCTCCGGCTTCCTCAAACTGGGAGACTTCTTTCAACGCCCTTTTGTTCCCTGTCCTGTTAAAGACCGTTCCTTGTGTTCATGTTGGACATTAAAGTACTGTACCTCCTTCCTGGTAAAACAGAAAGAGCAGCGCGGTGGGTGCGACCTTTAATTGAAAGCTAAAAAAAAAAAAGTTCTGTATTACATTTAAATCAGGAGTGTCCATTTTTTTATTTTAAAGGCCGCAAATATGCAGATGCACTTTAAGGTTAAGTTATAAACACGCTAAAAGCAGGGAAGCAATTATATATTGTTTATACTTTTGACTTAATTTTATAAATTGCTACCGAGCAGCTAAGGCAATTAAGGAATTTTCAAGATTTGTGAGTGGCCCTGTATCCCACTAGACCACAGGTATCAAACTCAGAGATCCGGGGGCCAGATCTGACCCGCCACATCATTTAATGTTGCCTGCAGGGAACTATGTATTTACATTTTCAAATGACTCTATAAGATGCCTATTTCCAACTCAAGGCCTGGGGGCCAGATCCGGTCCGCCACATTCATTTTATGTGGCCCGAGAAGTTGTGATTTGACTTCAAGTTTATGGCTAAAATAACAAATTGCAAGTTGTCTTCAACTATTTAAAATGTTGTGGGTTAAAAAAACAAGCATTTAAAAATGTTTTTTTTTTTCAACAGTTTTTGCTGGCCTCTGATTTTAAAACTAAGTGTGTGACAAGACACTTAAAATTTATTTGACTTATAGTGGCCCTTTGACAAACTATAAGTACAATGTATAGGTAAAATGTTTCTTAGTTTTAAAATCAAATTAAATTTATACACCAATTTTGAAGAGGAAATATATATATATATATATATATATATATATATATATATATATATATATGCATGCTGATTGACCCTCTGGTTTGTCCCCCAGGCAGTAGATTGGACCCCATTACAAAGCAAAAAAGCGTCTTTGGATTAAAAATGATTGAGTAACCTACGTCTTGAATAGAACTGAGGCAACATACCATGTACTATATTTTTATTTCAACAACAAATCACATAGGGCAATGAGTAAACAACAATTATTATGGTGCAATCAGAGTGAGTGACTGTGCTTCTCGTGATTTTATTTAGGCTGTACTTCCACTTAAAATATAAATATTTTATACTGACTTCTTTATAATTATACAGTAAAGCTACAGTATGCGATCATCAATATTAAGTTAACAATCCCTGAATGGCATATAATCGCTGCAAGATGTGACATTTAAATGTTAAACAATATATGTTCCCATTGTGTTCTGTTGTTTTCTCAAACAGGCTGACTATGGGACAGTATAGTGGCAACATATTGCTACTCTTAAGTGAATAACCTGAAGTGCCATAGTTTACATACAATGTGTTCTTGACAACTAACAAAACATGGTTGCAGACAGACATCGACACTGCAGTCATTTAAGGCCTATCTTCGTTGGCCCAGAGCTGTTATTAAAAAAAAAAAAAAAAAAAAAAAAAACTGTACCCACTAAAGAAAAAGAGAATAATGCCAGAACATACAATCGTGAATCCAATGCATAGGCACAGGTTCCCCCCATATGATACAATATTGTATGACATTTTCAACACATAAAACAACAGTATCTACAGAGAATGTTTGCATACAATTTCTACCTGATGGTGTTATTCAATTATCATCACTGAGCATATTTCCGTGTGGGTGCATGATAGCTCCTCCGTGTGGCGTGTGGCTCCTGTAGTTATGTCCATGGGTTGACACTTCCACCTCAGCACTTCCCCATCATCTTCAACAGGAGCTGAAAGAGTAATAGTGATTAGTGATGCATACAATTTAGTACTATTGTGCTGTATATATACATATACTGTACACACACACACACACATATATATGTATTTATTTATTTATTAGGTACCTGTGCTACAAAATTCTAATTTGTGATTAGGAACCCTTGTTGCTATTACAACTTGTAATGTTTGAGTGGACTACCTTTGTCAGGTGATAATCTCCATCAACCAGCTGTTCTATAATGCTGAAGTGGTCCGTGTTTGACAGATCCTCCAAAGTCACATTCAGCCCACTTGCCTTCAGACTCTTTAAGGGACATCATTAAAAACAAAGCTTCATCGGAGAATAAGGAAATGTGTGAAATGCTCAACGTATGATACACATAAAAGTATTCTTAAAAAAAACGCTGATAACCTTATTTTTCTATTTTAATATATTTTGTTCTTGCATTGTATGTCTTTCTGCGAAGATGAAAAAACAGAAATAAACAAAAAATGACGGAATACTGACATTGTAGTAATCCTCTGACTGCTTGCGAAACTCCGGCGAGTCGTTCTCAGCAACAGCCACAACAATTTGGCAGCTCGAGGAGGAGAGTTTGATCTGAGGGATCAACTTGCTGGGGCTGTTTCTTATGGCCACCTCCCTGCCATCAGTTAAAAAAATAAAACAACTAAATGGAACGGTGGTGGTGATGATTCTAAACTAGGCAGAGATCCTCTACTCTCTTCTACTCTTAAAGACAGCAAGAAGTGCATGAGGAAAGACATTGCAGAAAAATGCACTGGAAAAATTTAATTAATATCAATACACTAAAAAATAGTAAAAAATGCACATTAGTACAATTTCCTATTCTTTAGGGTTGTGAAAGGCAAACTACTATTTCCCTAACTTTGAGCCAAGTCCCCATTTGTACATTATAAAACTGTGATGCCACACCACAAATAGTAAATTCACAATTAATTTTGAGAGAAGATCGAGACCCGTGTGGCTGCGTGGCAGGTTTCCATCTGCTTACTTACTCTGTCATTTTCAAAGGCTCATTGACGTAAGTAGACAGGATGGGCAAGAGGTCATAGATACCGCTGACAAGAAAAGCACCTGAAGAAAATTTGTAATGGTTTTTATCATTTTTTTATATAACAAGCACAATAAAGCAACACTCTGTTGACCTTTGATTGGAGGCGTGATGCTATATTGCGACCAGTCTGTGGAAAGGACCATTGCAGCCAAATGAGCACCAGCAGAGTGGCCACACAGGTACAAGCCGCTGTAAAGAGACATTATCATCTGACTGAGAAGTGTCACACCTCATTTTTCAATATAATCGAGAAAGACGGAAAGTGTGAGGGATACCTGATATGAGAATATTGTTGGACAACAGACACAACGCCCCTGCGCACTTGAGAGACCATCAGGTCCATGTTACCTGAAAAAAGATATCGTCACACACAATCCTGCTTCTCTCATAAAACGGATATTCACAGCACGCCTAAATGTTTGATTTAATACCGATATGCAAAGTAGAATTATTTCCATGCAAATTTCAAGTGGTGCATTCAGTCGCCGATCTGGCTGTTTACATTGACAGGCGCTAATGCCTAAATTGAATGAAAATAATCCCATGGTCAAGACCAGGCTGTGACAACAAAAATTATGCATAAATACACATCTGTCTTCGTTTTTGCCGTCTTTCAAATGTACTATATTAAACTTTTTAAAGTTGCTTATTTATGGTTTAGCCAGATCGGTGTATTTCAAAGATGAAAATTTTATATTGACAGGGTCTTTCCTATTTGTGTTATTACAATGCATTCACACGATAAGAGAGCTCCAGATTTCTATCCACATTTGCAAGAAGCCTGAAAATATTTGAGTCTGTATATTTTTTTCATATTCATGCTGCCATGACACAGTTCACACTTTGCCACTTTGGAGAAGGGATTTAGTTACTTTAAACATGCAGTGTAAATCCAGAAAATGCCAAGCAATGGACTTTACCTCTGGGAGCAATGTCATAGCCAACTGCCACCACAACGACACCTTTCTCAATGAGCGGGACCGCCATGAATCCAGACTCCTCCTTACTGTTGAGGCACATTCCATCAAGATGAAAAAAACAAAAAAAACATCCATCTATTTTTGCATTGGACAGGATCTCATATTTGCAAGAGGGTCTAACATTTATCTTACCTGAGAAACTGCCAGTATCCTCCGTGAAGGTAAATAACAAGAGGTACATCTGAAAAACACGAGAGCATCATCAACACTCATTGGACACCATGTTGGCAGGTCATGACTGCTGCATACCAAGAGAATTGGTGATGGGAATGTAGGCATCCAGTTTTTCGCCTTCACGTTCCCCATATGGCACATTGAGTAGTGTTTGAGTCAAACCGCGCGCACGGTCTGTACCTGCATGTCAAAAGAAATACAATTTCAAAGACCCCCTTACCCGTTGCATTCAGTGAAGTTGCTGAGCATGTAATCAATGATGAAAACAGTAGTTAACAACTACAATGGGCCACGCAAAACTGTCCCATTTCACCTATTGGCCAGAAAATTATTCAGTCACACATAATACAGATTTTTTACTACTTATTACAAGATATAGTGACAGGTGAAAAAAAAAAAGTTAAATTAGATATTGTAACCATGCATGCACTTTTTTTTTCCTCTGGCGGTTTGACACCATTTTTTTCTAACAAAACAAGTCCCTTGACACAAAGAGACCTTGATGACACTTTGTCTTTAATCAACAATATATCCCCATAGCGGGTGGCTCAGTGGCAAATCAATGGCAAGTAATCTTAAGAGTGTCAGTTCTGATTGTAAAAGAGATGAAGGCACAATGGTGTCAATCATGGAGAAAACGCCATCATAAATTTTGCCTTTCAAATTCTTGTAAGACAACATACAAAGTTGTGCACCAAGTACTAAAACATAAACAGGTAGACATGTGCATTCAAGGATGTGTATGTGAATTATCTTACATTTAGATCATTACATTTGCATGCATTTTTGGTTAATTCTGAAATTTCAAGCACGTAATTGTCCTATTCTACCAGGAATGTGCGACATTATATGTTGGTATAGCCTATGTATTTTATTTACGTGTATACTTCCAATGACACGTGTAAGATTACAAGCACCTGCCAACAACGCATAACAGGAAGGGGACATGGTCAGAAAACGAAACATCTCCCACTCGTGAATAGGTATGTCTTTGATGACGTCTATGGGCTACAAACATGGCTCGATCGTCTCAAATGAACGCGCTTTGTGTACAGTACCTACAAATATGTATAGAGTTGGAAAATCGACCAACCTTCCTTTAAAGCCTTGACATGGGCCTTGATCACGTCGTCTGCCTCCATCCTGTGCGACCAACGACTAGGCGAATACTGCCTCTCGAGTTCCTGGTCACAAATTCAGCAGTTGAGTATGTTGTTGCGCCGAACCGAGCCCGTCCACCATGAAACAGTATGCGGCGTCCGCCATCATTTCGCAAAATGCAACGTCAAACAGGGAAAACAGCGACCTCCTCTGATGATCCATCATGTTAGTCGGAATATACTGTACTACTGCCATGATACCAACTCGCTCTCCTCCATCTCTGAAGTCGTGTATGATAATAAAATTAAGTTGCACTCTTACATCTTTCTTCATGGCAGTCCACGATGTCATTTTCGATCTGTTGTTGAAACTCTCTTGATCGATGACCAGGGTGACTTGACTGCAGCGGTGTGAACTGTTTTGGACTTTAGACCTTTGAAATCCAGTCAAATAGACCCTTTGAAGAGTAAAAGCGACACGCTTGAAATTCGGAACGCTGCAATTTCCATCAGTTTCAGGAATGGTGTCCATTGACTGTTTTATCAGTATTTTGATGATCATTTTTAGCATTTTGGGGCGAAATAATCAAAATGTAGCCTACACTTGACAAGCTTGCAGATTTTTTTATGTTCTTTTTTTGTGTTCGTCTAGTTTAGATCAATGGTTGACAGTAACAGAATTTGCAGTGTTCATGAAGTAGTAGGATCAAATTAACCACAAATACTGGTAACTGTACAGTACTTGCAAATTTCGGGTATCTAATTTCAATTATTCAGTTGTGTTTTATTCTTTCCCGAACAAGACTGCTTTCAACATAGTTTTATTTTTTTAAAGGGCGGGGAAATCGTTTTTGCTATGTGAGTTCACAAAGCTAGGGGAACACGTATTGATCTGCATTGACGCCGGCTAACCCTCTTTTCTAAGATCTAATGAAATAGTAAGTTAATAGAATAGAAGGAGTTTGTGTGCAGGCAAAGTAAGTTTAATATTTAGTCGATCTGCCAAAACAGCGTTGACGGCAATCGTTAATTTCAGCTTTACTTCTTCTAGGATAACTCAATTCATTTTCGAGTCTATTCAGCTCAAATTGGGTAGGCGTTTTTGTAGGGCGCTTTCCCTTGCCAATGATTTCCGAACACAGCATGTCGTGCGTGAACTGTTTCTATAACACACTGGGCTTTTCGGGATACCTTTCTAAATAACCGAAAACCGGCACGTCTGAACAACGCTCTGAGCTTCCGAAATATCAGACGCAAGATAGCGAGAGCGCATTCAGTATTGAGTGTATTATCGAAAGTATTCTATTTATATTCTTGGAGGGCAAAGAGGCGTTGCGCCGTTTCGATTTTCTTTGGCTAGAACGAGTCATGTGATCTTTCAGACGTACTGCCAATTGGTCGGATTCTTTTCCGGTGCGGGACCTGCCAGGCGGATATACTGTACCCAAAAGGCGCGCGCTAGTTTAAATCATTGTTTGAATGCAGCTGCTACGTTTGGATTTGTAACATCTGTATTTCTTTTTTTTTTTATTTGGCTTGTTTGCTCCACAAAAATGGACTGCATGGATTTCCCCAAAGTTTTTCCAAATTCTCCAATGAAATCCCACGGGCAAATCCAGGTATGTTTTAGCTGTAATGTCTTGTTTAGCAGCAGCAGCGAAACAAATATTTATTGTTATTTGATATACACGTTTGTGCCAGCAGTATATTTGCACGTTACTTTTCTATTCAGTTAGTTCAGTATCTTTGTTGCTAAGTTGCTCCCAATTAATTTTTTTCACAGGTCATATTTGGACCGATGTTTTCAGGCAAAAGGTAACCTTTACAAAATGTTCCGATTGATTAATTTACCCTCACAGAATGAACGTGTTTTATACTGTGTGTTGTTAAAGATATATAAATTGTCCCGCCAGTTCAAGCATCCGCCATGTAACTGAACTTTTTTTTTCTTCCTCCCGCTCTCTTTCATTCAAATGTTCTCAAACATTTTGCACCAACCGTCACTTCAACAATTGGTTTGCAACCTTTTTTCAGTGATGTACTCTACCTCCCGTGAAATATGTTTTCAGCCAAATACAATTTAATCAGAAGAATTGAAAAAAAAATACTAAAAGATGCCATCAGTGTGATTTATTAAATTTTAGAACCTCTCAAAATCAATTTGTATTAGTACACAAAAATAATCAACACAAAGTGTCCTCTTTTGGATCATAGAAGAGATATATTTTCAAAAAGAAATACCATGATTCTTATTGAAAAACTAATCAACATACTAAATGGTCAGACCTGTTCTCAAAAATAATTATAAATACCCGTCCACAGAAAAATAGTAATTATAAAGTATACTCTTTTTGAATCACAGAAGAGCTCTGTTCACATAAAAAAATCATTAACTTGATTATTAATAAATATTTGTACACAAAAAATAATCAACATAAAGGTCTGTTCTCAAAAAGAATAATTAAAAGTGAATATTTGTACACAGAAAAATATTCAACTTGAAGTGTCCTCTTTTGGGATCATAGATGAGATGTGTTCACAAAAATAAATCTTTAACTTGACAGGTAACCCGAACCATTTTACTATGGGGAAGAATCTAGTCTTTTAAAATAATGAAATTGAATAACCTACTGAACATTAAATTTGTTTAATGAACTTTAATCTTCCTGATACATTTAATCAAACAATTCTTTTTAAGGGATTTTTCCATGTTTGTTTGTTTTATTGAAAATCTCGAGTAACCCCTGGAGTTCCTTCAGGAACCCGCAGGGGTACCCGTACACCCATTTTAGAACCACTAACTTAGAAGAATGCTAAACCATCACAATGTCAAACATTTTTTATTGTTTTCCAAGTGTCCTTTAAAGATGAGGTCAAGGTATCCGGAGGTATATATACTGTATATGCGTGTATCTTTGGAAGGGCACTTTGCACACAGTTTGAACAATAACAGCATGAATAATTTGATTAAATAACAACACATTGATTCAATTAAAGTATGTGTTAAATGTAATTTTTCTTTGAATTTTTAAATCAGCGAATGTTTCACATATCCCAAATAAACTTTCTTCACACTGAGATTCTCTTCACTGCACGTGGACCCGCAACTTTTCTTGTGTGAAGCTTACATTAGTTAACTAAATTGATGTCTGTTTTTTGCAGCACTGAATTGATGCGAAGAGTACGGCGTTTCCAAATAGCCCAATATAACTGCTTGGTGATCAAATATGCCAAAGACACACGGTACTCAGACATTGGCATGGCCACACATGATAAGTAAGTGACCCGCTATTTTTAATATGTTTTGTTTTGCAAAACAGTTAACATGTACATGTCACTATGTTGTTCGTAATTACTGTTTGTTGCCATTTTCATCTAGGATGCTGGGATGCATGTATTTGGCTTGATTGAGGAGAGTTTGGATCATGAAATGAGTTGACTTTCTTGTACATTTCCTTAGAAACACGATGGAGGCAGTACCTGCAAATTGTCTGACAGATGTGCGGTCACTGGCCCTGCAAAGCCGTGTCATTGGTATTGATGAAGGACAGTTTGTAAGTGTAACATCTTTTTCCTGGACATCTTTGGTTTCATGGGTAGCGATAATTAAAAGAAAATGATCATATTTCAGTGTTTGCAGCAAGGCTAAACAAATATATAATATATACAAGTTTAACCTCAACGTTATTTCTTTAATTTTAAGTTTCATCGATGCATACACATTGCACGGCACTATACTGCCTCTTAGAGGCCAATGCATGCACAGCAGGTACGGTCGGTATTTTTATTGCTGTAGCTGCTACAGCAATTTTAGATATTAGTTTTCTAGGACTTTTTCATCGTTTCAATATATAGGCCATCTATAGTGACCTACAGTCAAATGGTGTGTGCGTGCGTGTGTACGTGTGTGCGTGTGTGTGTGTGCGTGTGTGTGTGTGTGTGCGTGCGTGCGTGTGCGTGTGTGTGTGTGACTGCAGTTTCCAGATACAGTGGAGTTTTGTGAGGAGATGGCCAATTTGGGCAAGATTGTGATTGTCGCTGCCTTGGATGGGACCTTCCAGAGACTGGTGAGATTTTCTTCTTTTTTTTTTCCCTGACAAGGCGCATCATTGTCTAGCAATGAATCAGGAATGTTTTTTGACGCATTCAACAGTCAAGATTGAGGAAATTGTTTTCCAACACGCTCATTGTTCCTCATAAAGGCATCTCTGTTCTCTCTAGTGATTATATCTGCATTTATTTAAGGGTCACCTACTCTCACGCATTTTTACAGCCATTCGGAAACATCCTGAACCTCGTCCCTCTGGCGGAAAGCGTGGTAAAGCTTCACGCCGTCTGCATGCAGTGTTACAAAGAAGCGGCCTACACAAAGAGGATTGGAGCTGAGACAGAGGTGAGTGTTCACCCAAGAAAAAAATGGCTAACAGCGTTTGTTTTCTATTAGCCATCATATTTCCTATGTTACATGTTTTCCATGTTAGGTGGAAGTGATCGGCGGAGCTGACAAATACCAGGCTGTCTGCCGAAAGTGTTACGAAGATCTGATGGTGACCAAAGAAAACCGACCTCCCCTCAGGGATGAAACCCCTCAACATGCACTTAATGGAAAGCTTGTGGACTCGGGAATTCCAAGAAAGCTTTTCTCTTCCCTCCACCTCTGAACAGTACACATTCTAACACCAGCTTCAGTATGGAGGTCTGAAATTTAGCTGCTGTGTGTTTAAATCAAAGTCTCGTTGCTTTACAAACTATTCCAATTTAATTCATTACATTTGTGGTGGAGTCCCACCCTCTTAATTTAATGCTGACATGGGAAAATGTAGGTTCTGATCCTACGAGAAGAACTAGTACATGTGTATGTTTAGGCAGGTTTAATTTGAATAAGTTATTGTGTGTGTGTGGTCTGAGGGCTGTGTTTTTTTTTTTTTAATCTTCATTTTTGTATGTAAATCTTAGACTGCAATTTCTGTTATTGCTGCCATTTTTTTTTCTAAATAACTGCCTTTTTTGTGGTTTAAGAGGTAGTATTAACATATGCAGAAGCTTTTCACAGCCTATGTATTGATAGACTTGAACTTAAAATGAATTTGGGAAATGATTTGGATTTAATGTTCGTTCCTTATAGATTGCATAAAATGTGACAATACGCATCATGGTGCTGCTATAGTTAGGTGCAGATTGTACATCATTGTCCCTTAAACAATTCCTTTGAGTTTTTTAGGATTGCATGGCGGACCCGATCCATTTCACACCCTGCGGTAAACTTCAGGTCTATAATGTGGAGTAAAGCAACACAAAATACACGTTATTGCATAAAGAACTGGTAAATAGCTTTTATGAATAGGGGTCACGAGCATTCAGTTAAATTTATCTGTACTTTGACCAAATTTTAAGACCCTTTGGGAATGTGAAAATCTCTACCTTGAAAGGACAAAAACATCGCTGAAGGTAATTATTTACTTTATTGACATCCAAATTGATTAATTGTAGCACATTTTCCTCAATGAAAGGTTGTTAATGTGAATTTCAGGATGGAACAGCGACAATGCATATACTACTTCATATACATACCTGCCATGGTCTTGTAATTTCCAGCTTCCAGATACCCTTTCAAACTAGCCAGGTTACAAGTAATTGATAAAATACATGTTGGCCAAAAATAATTCAATTATCTATGATGCCATGCTATCACTACTGTATGACCATAATATATATGCTGTAGGCTGCACACTTGAACTAATACTGACTAGAATAGTAAAGTGCAACTATTTGAAATGTATTATTGATACAGTATTCAGTTTATCTTAAGCTTATATATTTGTTTTTGACAAAACATTGAGCTTCTTGGCCATATTACTGTGGAAACACTCATGTACAGTATACACATTTTGTCACTTGACACTGAGAAGCCCTCATGTATGACCTTGTCAACTGTACTTTCCGTTATACTCACGTCAAAATGAGTTCACATCAAGAGTAAGCCTGTTATTTGCTCCAAACAAAGCATTTCAATTGTCAATTAGTTTCTGTTCCATGGGTTTACCTTTATATCAGCTGGCTTAGCTGGTTGCCAGCCAATCGCAGGGCACACAGAGACGGACAACCGTTCACGCACCAAATCACACCTAAGCACTATTTAGTATGTTTGCCTGCCACACGTTTTTGGTGTGGGAGGAAGCCGGAGTGCCCAGAGAGAGCCCACGCGGGCTCAGGGAGAACATGCAAACTCCACACAGGAAGGCCGGAGCCAGGTGGATTTGAACCGGGACCTATGAACTGTGAAGCGGATGTGCTGCTCACTGCTCCACCGAACCGCTCCTATACTGTTTTCTGTGGCCACTTAGCGTCACAGGCTTGCTGGTACCAATCCCTGTAGACACCCTGAAGTGGTTGCCAGCCAAACGCAAGGCACAGAGAGACCAACAACCTTTCACGCAGCCAATCATACCTAAGGACAATTTAGTGTCATGCATGTTTTTAGTGTGCGGGAGAAAGCCAGAGTGCCGGAAGAGAACCCTCGCGGGCTCGGGGAGAACATGCAAACTCTACACAGGAAGCAGTTGGAATGAAACTCAAGACTCTGAATTGTGAGGCGGATGTTTAAAAAGTCCATTTATAAAGTTTTAAACTCAATTTTGATGTCGCTTCATTTTATTGTGCTTAATCAGTACAGTATAAATATTCTCCTCTTGTGAGTCATTGATAATTAAGGATGTCAAATTGTTTGAGCCTAGATGAACGTAAATTATAGTAACCAAATTTTCAAAATGAAAAAAACAAGACACTACAGATTAACGGAAAATGAAATACCTTATACCCACAACAGTTTGAATTGCTCGTCAACCTGGTGACTGATGGTTGTGTTATTATTTTAGCAAAGTGCTTTCTTGGAGGACCGTTAACGTTGTTAAATAAGTCAATGCATTCCATTCACCATTATTCAGCCTTTTTTGCATGTTCTCAGCATTGTGCCAGTGTAATAAAATTTGTATCCACAGCCCATGTAACTTGATTTGACATGCAGCCACTGGATTTTGGTTCATCAAATAAATAATAAAATGTTTTCATGTACTCCCTGCAAGATACTCACAGACTAGTCATTCCCCCTCAGTGCATTGAAGGAGTATTTGTAAAGATATTTGAATTGTCCGATCATTGTCTTTATCAGGCCATATTCCATAAAATAAATGCAGTTACATTCATCGTGCAATTCAATTCAATACACATTTGTACTAATGCAAGAAATTTCATCTGCTGGCAGAATTGATCATTAAAGTAAAATTGATACTGCATGAAATTCTTACCTGAATTGGAAATTAAGAGTGAATCTTCAATTGAATTGAGCCCTTGTGAATTTAATTGATTTTGGAAATCTGAATCAATACCCAGCTCTAGTACACAGCAAAGAAAAAGACAACAGTCTCACGAAGAAATCTGTATCAATGTAAGAGAAACACACAGTGTTGATGTCATCAACTGTAATTGGCAGTGTCTAAAATCGTGGGTACATCCCATGTGCCTGTCTGCCTGCTTGAGGTAAGTGTTGTGTCATAACACAGAGGTCAGCTGGTCCAAAGATCACATCTATTGTCAGCGTGCAGTCCGAAGTGAAGATCTGATCGCAGACCAAAAAGCCTTGACCCCCTGCAGTAAACCGCACCGTCCTTCTTCAATTAACTTGCATGCAGTTCTTTAACTTTTCATGGTTAACAAAGTGAGGAGTGTTAAATCCAATGAGAAGCTCTTTCATCAATGGAGTCACATCTCTGACACGTTGGCGCCGTTCCTAACAAACTGCCAGGAGGATTTCCGTGGCCATACCAGTGCCTTCTGCCTCAGTAATTGGGGGGCTGATAGCCGGGCGTCGGCTGAAGATTTGGGGTGAATGCAGGTTGCTGACTCAGATCGGCTATGTTGGGATAGGCGCTGTAGGTGGTGGGGGTATATGGCGTGGGGTTGTAGGAGGACGGGGCGTAGGTCGGAGGGTAAGGTGTGCGTTCGTCGGCAGGCTGCTCAGTATAGGTCGGGACGGCGATGTCTTCGGCGCCTCTACGGAAACGACCCAAGGCGAAGTAGGTTAGGATGCCCTGCGTAAAAAATTAAATAAAATAAAAACACTACAGCATTCATTTATTAGAAGCAAATTGTAATCAATGCAATGTGTCATAAATTATGAGCTAGCTTTACAATAAAGAAGCACAATATTTAAACGTGTATGATAGTTGTGAATAGAATATCGTTGTTTTCTGGCGGAATGCTTGCCTCTCCAAAATCACAACTTTTCAGAAACTGTTTGCAGAGTGGGTCATCTGGAATTTCTGGGAAAACCCCGTGGGCCACCAGTGGCGGGGTATTATTTTGGCCCGTGGGTATGTTTAAAATTCAGCAAATAACCCTGGTAAGCGTGAAATTATACAACAAGCGCCTTCATTCGAACGAGATTGTGTATTAGGGCTGTGAGATTGCTTCAGACTCCATGTTAGGACAAAGCATGGGAGTGGTGCAGTGCATTATGCGCTGTCGTGAAGTGACGGTCCTTTGGAGAAAAAAACAGAATAAAAAAGCGAAGGTCTGAAAGCGTGAAATTTGAAGCGCAAAGTATCGAGGGAACACTTTAATATGCACACATAAAAAAGTCATACAGTATTTATTGCGCTGTCATTGATGGAGATTGTAGTCACCACGCCAGCCGTCGACATCAAAGTCTGCGCTGACGCCGCCC
Source organism: Hippichthys cyanospilos (assembly GCF_059441005.1). Lineage (NCBI taxonomy): Eukaryota > Metazoa > Chordata > Actinopteri > Syngnathiformes > Syngnathidae > Hippichthys > Hippichthys cyanospilos. The sequence goes on along the minus strand of NC_142375.1, from coordinate 8,575,561 downwards.
GTGACCAGAGAAAAAGCCATTTAACAGGCTCACTAAAATGTATCCAACCCTCTAACTATTTTCAGGAATGGTCCAAAAAGCCTCCTGGTATAATGCCACATGGCAGACTGAGGCAAAGATGGAGTTTTATGACACTTCTCATGGTCAAAGGATTTGCTTTCAAGATTTGGCTAATGTGTAATAAATAAATAATACAATAACCATTTGTATCGATTTGCATGATAAACGACAATATTTGAACATAATGAGTTTCTATTAGATAACATGCTCAGACACCGGACTCACTCAGTGTTTTTTTTGTTGTTGTTTTTTTGTGGCTGCTGAGTTTGTTTAGTTTTTTTTTGAGAAAAAAAAATGCACAGTTGCTTTGCTTACCCAGGTGGCGATGGAGAAGAATGAAAAGGCCACTGTTGCACGTGCAGCATCCTGAGGGATTCCACTCACGTCATGTGTACGACTCCATTGACTGGCCAGCAAGCAGAAGCACACAAACCACAGAAAGGCCCATACCCCTGATATGGAGACATAAACACAGATGGAGTCATTGCATAAAAATATATAAAATTTCATGATTTGTAAAGAAAAAGAAACATCAAATTGAAGTTTGCGTCACATGGAATTTATGCACATATTAAAAATGCGTGCCCTTAATATATTTAATTTTTAAATCACACAAATTTCAATGCATGTAAAGTATAAAATCCCAACAAAAAAAGAGTACCAATTGAACAAAAATGAACACATATTTTGGTTTTCCAGTGCAAAAGCCTCTCAATTGAAAAAAATACTACTCAAGGATGGCACAAAAGTGCTGAACACTCACTTTGTCCATCATTTTCCTCAAAAATGAATATTATTGAGGTTTTATCTTTGTCCTGTATGCCCGAAAATGATTGGGCCTACCCACGTTGTGGTATAGGGCAGTATAAGACCTGGTCTAAGTAAAACTCAGTGTATGTATATTTTAAGAGTCTGGCCAATCCGCGCAACAAGCGGTATCTTGCAGCTAAAGCCAGCTAACGATGCAACAGTAAATGTCTGCAAATTAACAACGGTGGTTGTTTTCTACGCCTAAATAATTTGATTTTTTTCTATTAGAACTAACATAAAGCATTAAACAGGGGAATTGCAGGTGGGGCAAGAAAAAAAATAAAAAGAGGCTTTACGCTGTCTCAATTTTAACAATGCATCACCATGTCGTCGATAATGGTCTTAGTCTGTTTGACCAGCCAGCATAAAAAAATATTGCAAAGCATCACACAAGGACTATGTGATGTCCAATTGACATTTCAACAAGACAAGTCGAAGCTAAACTAATACTGTATGCCTTACTTAATGATTTGTACTTCTAGTTTCTTACTGACAATGAGAATGAGGCACAAAGAACGGACAATATATGGCAAAGATAAGAAATGTTATTTGGTGTCCGACAACCACAATGGGGACACCCTTTCTCGGTCCATATTTTCCATCTCTTTGTGTCACGGAGGAACCTGTGGAGCTTCACACTTTTCTCACTTCATGTGTATCACCCAACACCCATGAATGACATTGTTTTTTTGGTTTTTTTTTTCCATTACACGAGCAAAGAGAAAAAACAATTGAATCAAGCACAAGTGAAAGTAATCAGTGGGCCGCAAAATGGCTCCATAACAATCATGTGACCGCTTCAAGCCAATCATCCTCCATAGCTGCAAGATGTGACAAAATATTAAGTGCGCCAGACTCTGCCGGCGTCCCATCACAGTCACAATTTAGCATCAGCAGTTTTGCAAAGTCACTTTAGGGAGATTTTTTATTCCCCCCCTATATTTTTGGACTTCCTATCTGCAACTATTTTAAATGACTTAAATGACCACAAGATTCACGGTAGCTCTTCTTTGTTTTGATAAAAACATTTAACAAACACCGTCATGTTCAGCTAATGAATTTTAAGAGAATCTGTGAGGTCATGCTTGCCCTCAGCCATGCTCACTCAGCATCATCTGCTGCTGACTGCAACAATGAATAATATGCATTGTTGTGCAAGGATAACAGTGGGCTGCTTGTCTCGCATTGTGGGACACTAAGGCTTTCTGTATGAGACGGGTGTCAAGGCAGGAGCAGGCCAGCGGTAAAGGGGCAAAAATACATGATCACCAGCGGCTTCTTGCATTTCCTAGTATTGTCATAACTACCGTACAAAGGAAAACGCCTCAAGGAGGTAAAGCTCACATCCAATACTTTTGGTTGTGACATATGATCTGAAATGTATAGGCTGTTTTCGTACATTATTGAACACTAAACACTAAAGAAAGAAGAATATGCAATATTTAACAGGAATTGCACTACATTAGAAAGGAAGAGGAAAAATTGTATGCGATTACGAGTGTTTGCAGCAAGAAAATGCATGTGAAAGCAAATGCATTTCAATATAAACACATTTTTCCAAGATTTGTTCCAGTAGGCAAAAAAGAACAGGAATAAAAGTTTCACTATTAAAGCCTTTACAAAACTAATATCCTCACCAGAGAATCCCAGGTCTGCCATGACAACATATTTCCTTTGCTGTGCGCTGCTCATAAACGGCATGTAAATGTCCAAAAGCAGAAAGCCCACACAGGCGAGGAAAGCAATCACACCGATGCCGACAGCGTAATGACATGCCGAGTCGTTTTGGTTGAAGATGCACTTTGGCTCGGCACTGTAAACAGGGTTGATGTAGCCTTCTGTGGTGATGCAGGCGAAAACCACAATGGCAAACAGCTGCAGGAAGACAAAGAAACAAAACAAGTTACAAAATAGAGTGAAGGAACCCCCAACCCCTGCCTACCAATCACCAAGCTTCTCGAACCAGTCTTAGGCTATACACAATGTAGACTGAAGTGACCCGATTTTGATTTTTTTTGCCCCTGCGCGTACGCTCACTTTTAATGGCAGTGTGAACGACAAAGATCAGATTTTTTTTTTTTTTTTTTTTCCCCAAATGTGATTTGGGCCAATCTTTAGAAATGTGACCAGTCTGAATGGCCAAGTTGTATTCATACAATTTGCACCCAAAAAACAAGTGACAAACATCCCAATTTTGCACTCAAATAGGTTGAAGCAGGTTGGAAAAAAAAATACAACAAAAGCGGAATAGTGTATTTGTCCCTCTCTTTCTCTTGCTGACGCTGATAGCGGGCAAGACATTTATGGCACTACACAGAATGCCATGGCCTCACGAAAAATTCCGACTTTACAAAAAAAATGAAAAAAAAAAATGAATAGAGTATTAAGCCCTGCAGTGTGAACATAGCCTTAGTCACTAAATGCTGCTTGTTTGTAATGTTGATCCATTAACAACAATAACCTCCGGTATTATTTGCTAATCCATTTGAAAAGTGCACTAGTATGACTATTCACATTGAGTCAAACCTTGAAGGCAGAAAAAAACAAAACACATAGAGTATATAATACACTTGATAATATAATTTGTCGGAATTTATTGTGATTTCGCTTCACGGAAAAAAAAGCATGCACTGGAACCAAGCTGTCGAAATGTTCGTAGCAAATTACATTTGCTGACGTGACAAGTTGTCATAGTGATAAATTAAAATCTTTATTTTGACATTTTCTAACAACTGCCAACTGATATCCATGTCAGTAACAGACACTTGTGCACAGGGCCTTATTACTGGAACAAGGAATAACATAGCACCTAAAGAATATGCCAATGTCCTTTGGCTAACTGGTTCCTGGGGCCATCCCGTGGTTTGTTGCCATCCACACAAGTGAACCATCTCATCATGTGACCTAGTTCTGAATCCTGCTGCGAGCCTTGTGACTCCAGCTATACCAGCAGTTCCCTGATAACACATTATGAGGTCTGAGAGGACGGCAGAAAGGGGCTTTGGTGACACAGGAGAGGAGAAGACAAAGGATCCAGACAATGAACAGTTGAGATGTTAGAAAGAGCAAAATAGTTTCATACTATTAATGGAAACCGAAAGTTATTATATGTTGAATGATCAATCGGTCTGATACTCTAAAGTCTAAACCCACTCAAGGGCAGGAGCCAGAGCCCAAGCTTTGTGTCGAGGCGAGCCCGAGTCCGTCTTGTCGGAATATTGCCACCTCACATTCCATATGCCCGGAGTTAGCTTCTGTTGCTGGGGTTCGGACCGCCAAGGTCACAATGCAACACAACTCTTAGGCCCCTCCCAAAAATGGTAAGCCTATGGAAGGGGAGACCAACGTGGCTTTTTTGAGCTACAGTAGGTCCACCAGCCACCAGACGCTTGCCATTGAGGCCACCTTTGGGCCTGGCTCTGGAGGGTTTCTTTTTAAACTCAAACAAACAATGACATTATTTGCAGTCAGAGGTCAGAATTATAGACAGCATAATATTTACAAGACAATATTCATATATGTAGTAATGACAGTTTTACTTTCAAGTCGGGTGCATATTTCTCCACCATCATTTTGATCAAATTCAGGTGGTTGAGCAGCTTTGCAGTGCTTTTGTATCATGAGAATTTTAGGTTAAATGGAAAATAATGAACCTATTTGTAAATTCTGTTTACACTAAGGAAGTTGTACATATTTATCATGATATATTCTGTTTTTTGCTTGTCATTTTTTTAAAGGGCCTCTATGATGGATGAACCCTGTTACAATGTTAAATTCTCACTCTAAACACCCAAAGTGTTATTTTATTTTCTTGACCCATTACTTTCATGTTTCGCACTTTCAGGACCTGAGCAGAAAGGGGACTTCCATTCCTGGGGGTCTCTTTTGCTAGCGTAGGAAGAACACCCTCCTACTGCCCCCATACTGCCAGTGTAGAAGAAACACACGACCACATTAACCGAGCAGCCATGCCTCTTTTTCTTACGCTTTAGAACCAGAGTTGGGGAGAAGAGATTTTTCACAATTGGCTAAGTAAACAACTATGTTTCATCTATTAGTTACACTGTTTTACAGTAGAAAAAGTTGAACATGTGTGCTTGGACGCACAAGGCCTGACAACCAGCAGGCGTTTGAGATGTTCAACATTTCACGGAGGCCTGCACAAGAGTGGATTTGACATAAAATTACAAACAAAAGCTAGAACAATTCGCATAGTTGCACCTAATGGAGAGGCCACAGCTGTAAATATACCTTAACTTGGTTTTATAGAAATGAACCATGTGCCTTGGATGTATTTACTGCATACAGCACATTCATGCTGTATAAACACTGCTTTAAAGAGGCCTTTTTTTTTCATCAACTAACTTCTTACTTTTCTTGACGCGAAGAACTATTTACATCTACTTTTGTATTTCTTTAATATTGTAATATCACAGTTGAGCACATAAATTTACACATGCAAGGGTTATGTTTGTTTTTATCTTTGTTATTGTTTTGTGGTTCCGTGGCCGGTCGACTTCAGAACGACGCCATGAAGAGGGAGAAGAAGCAGCCGCACGGAGAGAGCCTAGGTGTCAGTCAACTAGACGTTTCCCTTTTTCTTCAGAAATGTTGCTACTCCCCAGAAAAACAAAACAAATAAATAAATACCCCCCCCCCCCCCCCACACACACACACACAAAACAACTCATATGTAAGAAATAAATATATAAGAAATTTAATGGCCAGTGTTCCAAAGGTAGGAAATGATCATTTATATGCATGTATTTAACCACGGAACATTCAAAATACCATGCCCTTTCCATTTCCATACAGATACTTTCATTGAACGATTATCATCAATTTCAGGATTTGGGTTTTGGTCAATGAAAGAAACAATTGTGAGAGCTGGTGCATGGTGGGATGTGTAGGCAAAGCAAACAATGCTCCTAGTGCCATAATGACTCACCGAACTAAAATGAAAATGTCCACTCATGTAATCAAGCCTAGTTTGTTTTTTGTGAAAAGTTGCTGCTGAAATAGAATAGAAAGTTTTGAGTGCGTATGTGTGCACATGCGTGTGTGCGTGCGTTGTGTGAGTGTATCTTGGTGAAAGAGATGAGGCAAACTGGAAAGGAGGTTAAACCAGGCAAAGATATCACCTTACTTGCAAAAAATAGGCTCTATTTACAAGTGAGACACATGCACAACCCCATTGACTGTTATCTCCATGCACACAAACACGGATCCACTCTGAGCTCCAAGCACACTCTGTCCTCACCCACCATGGGTAACATTTTTAACTTGGTGACATAAGTCTGTGAAATCCACTACAGAGAGCAAGCCGAGTATCATTGGCATTGGAATGAAAGTGCTCTGAATAGTTCAAACATTAATCCCGCAACCTGCTTCTTCACTTCAGTAGGGGTAAAGACAGCATGCATTATTTAGCTTGCCAGGTTGTGGTTAATTTGGGGTTTTCTATAATGGGACCCAGACCACAAACTAAATAAAAGTGTAGCAGGTGATCAGCAGTGTGGTGACCCTACGGTATATTAGGGGGAGAAAAGCAGAGGATTTCTCATGCAGACATGTAGGAAACATTGTCCCCTGGTGGTAGGAAGACAAAGTGCTTGATTTGACAAGTAGCGTAGCCGGCTTTTTAAAAGTTAATATCGCCGAGGATCAGCTTAATAAATCGTGCCAGCCAATATCATAACGCGATTAAAATTAGATTAATTGTGCAGCCCTAATACTGAGTTGGAATTTTTTCATTGGAATTCATAACACTTTTTGGATTCTGGGCATGCTGGCAATTCTTTTGCAGCTTCAAAGTCCGAAGTTCTGAGAAACATTTTAATTGCATAAAACTGAGGCCAACGCTTGCTGATTTTTTACTTTCATAGTTAAAGGGGATGTCAAAAGTTCTTAACAATATGTTCAATGCGCCTCCACTAGACTAAACACAACACTCTGGTAAATGTTTGTGTAATATGAATTACAAAGAACAATTCACCATTTTGGCCATTTTGCGACTTGCTATCGACTGAAGATGACATTAGTTTTTCAGGAGTCAGGTGACGACCAATCATCAGTCATGTAGCAAGAGTAATAAGCTTTTATTTTGAAGTTGGCCTTCACAGTTATGGTGGCGTAACAGCTAGCTTGACTCGTCCTCGCGACATGGTTTTTATTGCCATCATATCACATTGCTACCAACGCCACCATTCGATTCAATCAGTGATTAAGGACGGTATAAAAAAAATGTCTAGTCAATCTTGCGGTTGTATGATATGACAAGTCTCCAGCGTTAGTGCTGTATAAAAACATTGTGCATTCAAATGCAGTCAGACATTTCAAACTAAAAACGTCCACCAGTGCCTTGAATGTGAACATGGGATGAGAGCTTGAATAATGAGGTCTTGTGAGAATACAACATCACAAGAGTTCCTCTTACCGAATAATGTATGTACACAAACGGCTCGGTGCTACATGTTTATTTTGAAGTTCTTTCCGACAGCATGTTGCAAACACGGTGACTGGACTTTCTACTGCACAAACTGTTTCTTCCTCCAAGAGTGAGCTGTGAGTCGTGACTCCCAATAGACAAAACAACGTTGTTCTGAAAAAATTCAATCGCTAATTCAGGGTAGTAAGAAATGACTAAATTACGCTGACAGTTTAGTGAACGGTGCCTGATGCCAGTTTTTATGCAGCATCTAGCATAAATGAGCCTCTAGCTACCTGAGAGCCGCCGTGAATCAAATACTGTATGTCTTCTGTGGGTCTGAAGTCACATTGTGTCATTGAAAAAAATATGTGGAGCGTACGGTCTAAAATCTCAGTTTAAATTGAAGTTGAATAAATGACCCACCCAATCCCCCCCCCAAAATATAACATTTGGTCATTCATTGTTAAGTGGAGATGTGTTATTTAGTCTTCTGAGTTCATAACTGTTTTTCACCAAACCCCCCAAATTCTTTTTTATTTGTATTTGAATACCAAAATACGCAATAGAAGCAGACCTACAGATGAAATACAGGATGCACTTATTACTTTTAAATCACATGTGTAACAATCTAAAGGTTTTCCAGAAGAAAAAAATTAATGGTAATATATTGGCATATCAGACAGACAGTTTGAAAACACTTCAAAAATATATATAAAAAACCTTTTGTTAAACTAGCTCATGTGCAGCTAAAAGATGAACCTGAAATAAAAGTGACTCTCCTCTTTATGTTTACATCCGTCACTAGATTGTTGAATTTTCTTGCAGTTTGCTCAATAAAAAGAAAACTTCAAAAACAGGAAAAATTATACTGGGCATTTTTTTATTTTTCTTGCTCATCTCATTCACGCAGACTCAGTCTCAATGAGACTTTTTTGTCCTACCGCTAAGTTGTAATGACAAACAACTTGGGCTTTTTATTAATCTACAGTATACATTATGGTATGTCGCAAAGAGAATGAACAGGGTAAAATTGCTTAATATTTTCTTTAATTCCAATGAGCGGCTCATCTGGTCACTTGTTGACAGTACCTGATCTAATAACTAGGCTTCATCCTTCCACTCTAGTGGTTCTATGTCAATGAACGAAGAAGAAAAATGAAACCTGCCTTTGTTTATTGCCATTATAACATTTAACAAAAAAAAATAAATGGAGTCCTTTCAAGACCCTATGCTAATCAGGAGCGAACATGGTGGAGAAGGTAGCAGAAGGTAGCAGTGTTGTGCATACACTTCGGAGGTTTATTAGGTTTTGTCATCAGCCTTTTGCCTACAATTTTAATGTTTGTTCTTGTAACCAGGAAATAAAAAAAAAAAAAGAATAAGAACAAAAGACAGGGCAAGTTCAGGAGCAAAAGACTTGAAAATGGAGGAGCATGTGGTTAAATTTAAAAAATACCCCAAATGTAGAGTGATATGTAATCTACGTAAGTAGGAGCATGCTTACCACAGAAGCAGCTCAAGTTTATTCTATCACATAAATGCAAGTCACTTGGCTACAACTACCGCAACAACCAGAGACCACCAAAGACGATAATGTAGCAAATTAGCCAAACTAAACTCGAGAGCACTCCACGTTTGAGCAAGTCTGCGAGAGGATGTATAATGTTTTAGTATTTCCTAATTATTTGGCTTCTGACAAAAAGAAAACAGCACCATTCCTCCTAGTGGTTGAAACCAGCACTTGGGACTAGTCTCAAATACTGCAGAAGGTAAATGTTGCAACAAAGGTAAATATCTGGCTTGAGGGTTTTTCTCAAGCTTTTGGGGTGAGCTCAAAATCAGATTTAACTGGACGAATTAATGACAGATATTAGTTAATTAATCTTTCATTTTTTAATTTCCTGATGGCACTAAAAAATTCACATAAAAGCAACGCCTTTTGCCTTTTAAAAATATCTGTTTTGCCAAATACAGCATTTTGCAGTTGTTACATTGAAATGTTTTGTAAATAACACATCTAGAGTCACTTAAATTTTGCGCCATTTGAAATAACGGCATACTAATTGAGAGTCAAATTTTCTGTGCCTCTTCAAAAAAGCGTGCAACCAAATCCTGTGTAGTGCAACCATTCGGAAAAAGTTGGTAGCACGAGTGCTACTCGGTATACAGTTGGTGTAGAGCTTTCGTTGTTGGACCTAACTTCATTGTTTTATTTAAAAACATGCGTTTTTCGGTTTGGGGCTGTCACTCGACAGCTGCATGCAACCCGACGCCTCGTAAGGCGCTGCCTCGCGCTTCTGTCCGAGCGAAGTCGTCCAAAACATACCCTGGCAGCTCCACGTACGGGTGCCTGCACCTGTTCGCTACCCGCGCCGACTATTTTCCCTCTTTAGCTAACCTTGCATACTAATTTCCCACGCCCAAGTAAGGTAGATACTCACCCAGCTGAGTAACCGCACAATGGTTTGCGGCTGTCGGACAAACTTTCCGATGTCCAAGCCTCCTCCAGCGAGCGAAACGCCGTACGTCTTCGTGGCTTCGGTCTCATCCATGTCTGAACCCTTGCACAGGCAACTCCCTCTTTCTGTAGCAAGTCAAGTCGGTGGGAGACTCGGGAGTCTTGTGTGTGGCATGCAAACACCGCCTCTTCATCCCACCGCGCTGCCTGATTTGACATCACGAAAAGAGGAGTTAAACTGCGGAGTCACAAGGGGTGGAGATTTGTGCACACCGGCGCCCGAGGGGAGGGAACGCTTTATGTCTTGGGCTCAAACTCTACGGCAACCCTTTTGCCATAAAACTCTATTCATCCGTCTACTGTACTCTTATCAACAACTAGCGGTTGAAAAATATTCGAAGCAAACAGAGCCGGCTACAATACTCATCACCTACTTAGGAAGGACAACATTGTGTCTTCAAAAAACTGTTTAATTAAAAGACTGGAAACTCTAATGTATGGAGCCCCTTTGGTGCCAGGGTAAAAAAAAAAAATATTTCCACTAATCTGTTCGAACCTATTGCTTAGATTAAAAAAAAAAAATAATAACTAAAACTAGACCCTGCAATTAATTTACGTACCAAAGGAGAAAAAAATATACAGTAAAACTCCATAATAATGAAACATGCATGTGCAAAAAAAAATCCCTCAAGTGTGAAAAAACAATCCATGCATTGAAGCCTTTCCCTCTTTCTTACTTCCTCATACAAGAAAAAAAACTTGAATAATACCAAATGTTTTTTGTTGTTGTTGTTGTAGAGGAGCTCTAATCTACAGTAAAGTAGTATAGTAAACAGTTTTGATTGGTCTGTGTCATTCCAACGTACTGCAACTGCAAAGTACATTGAAAGTATTGATAAAATTAGATGAACATACTGCAAAGGCATTTTGTTTGAATGTTTAAGTAATTCAGGCTAAACATGCTAAAATATGATTTTTTTCATGTCGTGTAGTTTCGACAAATGTGTACAGCAGCCATATCACAGGCGGACAGGGTGAAGCTCACCAACACTGAAAATTGAGTTCACAATTATTGTGGGAAATACTGCTAATATTGAATGTTGTTTTCTGCCTCATGAAAATGTTTGCGTCATGGCAATGGGGATAGCCGTCAAATTTTTGGCGGTTCCATGATCTGGACAATACCCCTTGGCGCTAGGGGGTGAATGGGATGTTTTTAGCATTTGGCCTACATTTTGTCAATAACGTACCTTCAAATGACTTTATCAACACACTATTCTCCTGGAAAAGGAAGCAAACTTTTGAACTACAATTACTAGATAGTGCGAGCAAACGTATTCTAAAAAAACAAGCAGCAATATGAACACATTTTAACAAAACAGGCTTGCATCTTGTGGTTTATTGCCAATCCCAGTTGAAGATTACATTAATATTCAACACAAAGCAAAGATTGTGCATTTAACCGAAGAGAGAAGAGAACTTGATTCATTTTATTTCATGTGCTATCAAAAAATATCAGTGTTGCAGTGTTATAGCCATTTACGCTATAGATAATTGAACACAAATGGTGCACAAACACATGTAGACAGACAATAAAGCAGTTCTCGCAGCTTTTTTTTTTTATCCTCTTCAAAACTGATACTATTGCAGCTCGGTTGATACTTCCCACTGGTGGCCCACTCACCTACATGATGCATGAATGGGTAAGTTTTGCTTTTCATTAAATATTATTACTACGGGAAGTTTTAGTCCAATGTTTTGCTGTTTTTGTTTTTCATTTTAAATATGACAAAGACATTTTTGTTGGTGTTTTAGGGGTTGCTGTAATGAATTACTGGCATCTTCTCATTTCAAAGAGGGAGTGGAGATAGAAGGGCTTTGAGTTAAAACACGGAACTAGAGAAACCCATAAATCTGGATAAATAGGGTGCACAATATATTGTAACGCATTTATCTTCATCACCTGGTGCTCAAAGCGCTTTACGAACCGTCACTTTCTCACAGTCATACCCGCATTCATACAGAGAATAAAGATACATAGTGTTTTTTACATGTATTTGTAAAATAAATTAAATGTATTTATTTCTAGAAATGTATTTCGATCATGGCGTACAAAAATGAAGTAAGATATGTTCCAATCTTTCAACAGGCAGATAGACATGTTGCACAAACTTCATATAAAATCAAGGCCACCCTTCCCAAAATGCAGCACAGTGCATAGTGCCTCATCGCACAAAAGGGTAACTTTTTGTGGGAGGATATTGCCAAATATTTTATAGTTTTAACACTTCTTTATTTGCTCAATAAGGCTACGCAGGTAAGAATAACTTAAGATCTATCAAAAATTGGGAGTGCTTAGATTTACCCCAAAGACCCTCAAAAGTGGGTGAGACACATCGTTGGGCTCCCTTAGGGATGGCCTGAACCAACATTCAGTCCTAAATCCTTCAGACCAGGCATGTCCAAAACAACGTTCACGAAGGCCGCCTATCCTGCATGTTTTCGAGCTTTCTGTCCTTCCAACACACCTGATTCAAGCTCAGCAGAAACCTGATAATGATCTTGATCATTTGAATCAGCTGCATTGGACAACGCAAATGTCAAAAACGTGCAGTACAGAGGCCCTCCAGGACCGAGTTCTGACATGCCTGCTTTAGATGGTGGTGAACAGGAAGATGATGACAAAGAAGAACCAGCAGGAGTTTGGTCACTCTCAAGGCTCAGCAACTGAATCTGGTTCATCCACAAACATCGCATCATCTCCAGATGTCTCTGATACCTGACAACAACACATATTTAGTCACTCAAGAGGCCACTCACGTTGTTGTGACATTTAGAGTTGGTAGAAAATGTGCACAAACAAGTAGAAACACTTTACCTGGATTTGATTGTGATGTGATTTTCATCGAGTTTAACACATTAGATAAATAGTTTTCATAAACATGATGGTGTATAGTGCATTTTTCTGTTAGTTTTTTTTTTTTTTCTCTGTGCAAAGCATTATTGTGTTCCTTCGAAACAACTAAACTGGTTTCTTCTAAACAAAAAAATGGCCAGGTCCATTGATTATCCAGGCACTCTTTTGCAAACCAAATACTGTACTTGTATCTATGTTTTTTTTAAACAGCAGTGGCCTGTGGTCTCTACATGTTTTACTTCTCAAAGAGTTGTCAGTATACTACAGTAGTTACAAGCGAGCCAAAGATTTCCTTATATCTTTAGCCGACACAAGGATTCTTCTTCAGGCATTCTGCACTTTGCTCTTAGTCATGTTTACAGAAGGGCCACTCCTACCTAAGGCGAGGGGCAACATACTGAACTTTTCTCATAGCTAATCTCAGTTACTGTGGACTAATGAACAACAAGGCTTTTGAAGAATATTTTTGGAAGCATTTCCAGCGTCGTGGTGGTTGACTTTTTTTTTCTTTTAACATGGCAACCAACCCCTGCAATCTTGTTACATTTATTAGCCTGCCTGACTTTTAAATTTTGAAGAAGGCACTAGCCTAGCTATTCACATATTGCTCATATGCTGGACTGACAAATGTTATACTATGTATGCAATTAAAAACATGAAAACAGAAAACACATTTGTTTAGGCAGATCATTAAGTCGATTGCTTTGTCTGACGAAATATCACATTTTAGGCGCAATTATTACAAAAAATATGGTACTTTTACTGGGTGCAGATACTTATTCCTGTAACTATTTCATCTTACCCAGTCTAATTCATCGCTTATGGCTGACCTCACCACATCAGCGTCCTCTTGGTACTCTGACATTTCCTGCAATGGTATCTTAGATTAGTTAACATTCTGGGCATCTCTATGTGATCAACTTCTTACGGGTTGGAGTTTTTCTAATGATACAGAGGCAGAAATCTGACAAACCAGCTCCTCTTCATACGCAGCAAATAGCTCCCTCTTTTGGTTGACACTGAGATAGAAAAAAAAACATTTGAACTTGTAGATGGTTGCCTACAATGTCTTATTTTGTAATTGCCTTTAAAATGTTGCACGATGTTTTGTAAAAAAAAACGTAGCCGATGCCCCCCGACCCGATTGTTAAGTATGATTCAGATGTTCTAGAGAAGACATCAGTGTGTGCCAGATTAGTTATACATAGATCTGCACGTATCTGGGAATGGTTTTAAGATAGAGCTCTGAAAGTTCCTCTGGTTTTTAATGTGTGTTATTCTACAACAATTTTTAAAAATGAACTCACGGGGATTCTTCATTCTTTCCTCTGCCTGAAAGAAGAGTTACCATCATTACACCACTCCAGAAGAAGAGAAAACAGAGCACTTAAAACACAAAACCAAAACTCTGATTGTGGGCTTACTGAACAACACTCCAGTGACACAACAAGCAGAGACCAGCAGAACCAAGAAAGTGAAGCATCCAAACACAACGGCCACCACAGAAACTGGGAGACGATTGAGCTCTAATTAGGGAGAAGAAAATGACCAAAGGGGAAAAAAAAAATCAATTTAAAGTAGGTAGAAGGACGATTGGAATCAGATTACCTTTTGTGTCTATATACTTCTTATTGCTGCTAATTGCAGTGGTGTTGTCAAAGATGTCTGACACTTCACAATGGTATGTCCCTGCACTGCTCCTTCCCACAGATAGCAGGAGGATGGACTGGTCTGGTGTCTCATTGACTACGTAGGAAGAAAAGCTTCCTGGACTTTGGAGAAGAGTTTGGTTGAGAAACCACTGGTACCATGGATGAGAGCCCTTTGTTGCCTTGCAGGAGAACCTTAGGCCAATTACAGCATAGTCTTGTCCAATATCAAAGTCGTAATCCATCATCACTGGCCCACCGACTCTTACTGTTGAGAACAGACAAATAGGGATCAAATGTGGTGACTCGGTAGGTGTTGGCAGCACCTTTGGAAAAACGAACCCACCAACGTGTAAAGGCATCCAGTAACTGTATGCAACCTCATCGCCATTATGGGCTTCGCACTGGAGCCAGCCTAAGTGTCTGTCTAAAACCAATGGAAGCTTGAAGTTAACTTTTCTTTCATCAACTGTCCTATTGAAAGCCAATTCTGTTCTATTGTAGAGGGAAAAGGTGAAGGGTGGTGTCCCTCTTGTTGACTGGCAGGTAACCACAGCAAAGTAGTTGTTGGCATTCTCTTTCAGAACTTTGAAGGAAATGGCAGGGTTGGAAACCACATCTGAGGTAAGATGTTGAAAAAGGGTTTGTTAAGCATCATTCACAGAAAAAAAGTCAGACAATGTCCCAAGGAAAATACAGTGGTCCATTTTACAATGACTAAAGCAAAGGTGTCGAACATACGGCCCGCAAACGTGTGAGATGATTTTGTAAAGTAAACAATAAAAATAAGTGGAATGTTTTCAGTAAATGAAACACTTTTTTTATTATTTATTAATAGTAATGTTAATGTTTTATGACTAATAGTGGTGCTCTGCTTGCACTATTTTGGACAGGATTAAAAAAGAATAATATGTCTGAAGTTGTTGTTTTAAAGTTCTACAAATATATACAGTACCATGATTTTATTGGTCTAACCCACTTGAGATTAGATTTTCCTGTATGCGGCCCACAAGCTAAAACAATTTTGACACCCCTGGCCTAGAGTATCTGCCTATTCATCAAGCATGAAATCATCCAAGTAAAGAAGTCCCAATCAGGTGTAAACTTTGCCGGTGCTGCACAATGGGGCCCAGAAACTGCTAGAGGGAGAGCGGGATGGATGGATGGATGGATGGATGGATGGATGATTGAATTGAATATAAACTACATTGCAGGGCAAAGACACATTGCTCTACAAAACTGGGCACGTCATATGCTTGACTGACCTCTCTAATTAGAACTAAGCATCTATAGATTGTTTGCAATCAAGGTTACAGTATATATTTAAATAATACAGTCCTAGTGCTTTAGATGATCCATGTATTACTACTGTTTTTAATAAAAGCCAATTACTAAATCAATATATGTTTTAAGCACAGAAACAACTCTAGTCATTCAGCCACTTAGTGTTGCACCAAGACAACAAATGCAGCCGTATGATAAGATGTATTGTTGTGCTACGCCAGATCTACTTTGCAATTATTGAATATTACTTCAGTTTTTCTAATTGGAAATGATCCAAAACTTGTGAAATCCTGTTATTGTGCAGGGCGGGGGCTCTAGCTCTGTGGGTGCCATTGTAACACTGCAAAAAAAAAAAAAAAAAAGTCCATCTGGAAAATGGTAGCACAAATGTGGTTCCGGTGTATCTATGAGGAAGACATTATCAGTTGACCTATTTTAAAGTCGGCTTACCCAACCTGTTCAACCTTTCCCCCCTTAGCCTTGGAGTCCGGTTCTCTGTATAGCGTGTACCACAAATATACACCATAGTGTAAGTTGAATTTCTTTTTGAAAAATTGTTAACCGTCATACAATGTTTATCCATCCATCTTATATATCCGGCACCTTGCTGGGAACTATCTCAGCTGGCTCAGGGCAGTAGACGAGGGAGTGTTTTTTGGAGTGTGGCAGGAAGCCGGAGTGCCGGGAGAGAACCCACGCGGGCTCGGGGAGAACATGCAAGCTCCACACTGGAAGGCCAGAGCGAGGTGGATTTGAGCCGGGTACCTTGAACTGTGAGGCGGACGTGCTATTCGCTGCACCACCGAGCCGCCCAATATAATGGTTAAAAAAATATATCAAATAAAAACAGAATTGTTCACTCCTCTAAAAATCATACATTAAATTTCAATCATCAAAACCTTTGACTGTGATTCCCACTTCTGAGCTGTTGGATGTAAAGATTCTTGTTTGGTTGTAGTGGTTTGAAGCAACACACATATAAAAGCCACTGTCTGCAGAAGTCGTTCTGAGGATGACAAACATCATCATATCGTAACTCAATTTGTTACATGTTCATCTCAGGCAAAAATGTCTATCATTTAGGAAACAGCTGACCTGTAGATGAAAAGCTGGTCTTTAGCAACATTGTGGAGTGGCGACTCTATGAGAGGCACACCATTTACTAGCCACTTATAGTTGATGTAATTTCCAGCTGTAAGAGTACACCTTAGCTCCAGTGGCCTCCCCTCAAAAAACTCTTCTGCACCTGATTGAATGATGATCTTTGCACCTGCAACTGGCTCTGTAACAAAGTTGCATTAAACCACCCACAACATGGCTAGGATAAAATTAGCATGAATACAAAGACAGTGGGCACTGTCCCTATCCCCATGATTAGCATGGGTCCTCTATGTAATACTAAAGTGCCAATGATAGCTGCCCATGTATTTAACGTGTAATGTATTTCCTTTGTACTCACCGACGACCTTGAGGTTGTGTGTATAGCTGACAGAGGGCTCCACGTGAGAATTGTTCTGCACTCTGGCCACGCACTCCAAGTTGCCCTCATAAAAAGTTGTGATTATAATGGGGAAAGATGCAACTTGGCCGTCCACGGAACTGTAGAACCCCAGCACCTTCTTATGGTTTCCCTCCCTTGGAAAGCAGTTGAGGGATTTACACATCTGAGGAAAAACATTTTAGTATGGTTTTATACTCACTTGACAAACTCCAGGAGGATCGTTTCATTCTCTGGGTAGTTCGGCAGATGACAATTAAATACGGCAACCTGGTTCAACAAAGCCACTGAAGGGCCAAACAATTCTGGACGTCCCAATGTCATACCTAATCAAAAATAGGATTAGAACCTTCACAATGTACACAAAAGCCCATTCAATTTCTGATGAAGAATTCACTTACTGAATTCCTTCCCGCAATAAATTGACCCTAAGAAGGATAAGAACAATAAGAAAAAAAAAGTCAAGTTCAATGTGTGCTTTTAAATTTTACTACTCACCCAGAAACATGCCCACAAGAAGGTATGGAAACATTCTTCAAGAATATATTGAAGAAAGCGTTGAATATGTTTTGTTGAAATGAGATCGTGTGTGGCATTAGTTTTGAGAGTTTTCAAAGAAAACACACACGCGCAATTCATGGAAATGTGCAAGTAACTGATAGCATAGTACATCTCCCTCCCATAGCCACCACCTCTGACAACATGAGCCAATCCTCTCACAATGTGATGCTGTTATTTCATATTCCTACACCATATTGTACATATCAGTGAATCAATCATTAATGTTTGCTGAATTAAGAAGAAAAAACGCTTCATTTTTGAATTCACAATTTATTTCTCACAGATTCTCAGTGTACAGTAAAATTTTACATGTATCCATAATGTATTGCTTCAATGTCCTCATAAGCAATTTGTGTGAACAGAAAAAACTATCGGTTACAATAATATCAACATGAACGAACAAAATCACTCTTATTATGAGAGGGAATTCAATGAAATTGAGAAAATATGCTTCAAGGGTCTGATGAAAGGAGCACTCTCATACAGGAAGCTCCATAATCTTGATCTAGAACAGAGAAAGACAAACGTCATAATCTAGATGCTTCAAAACAAAGCATAGAGCAGCATCTTTTAAATCCTGGAGGCACAGGAAATATGTTAGTTAACACAGCTAACTACTATTGAACTAAAAGGTTCTGTATAGTTTTACTTACTTGTGTTACTTGCGTGTTTACATTGTAGCCTGTTGAGCATGTATCAGCCTGTTTGTCCTCCAAATGGAAAAGAGGCATGGATAAAGGGGGTACATCAGAAGTGGCACTGGAAGGAAAAATCCTGACTTAAAAGCATTTTCGGACCATAATAACACACGTAGCAAAATATAATTAGGCTACTTACTTTGTGGTTGACCCCGGGCGAAGACCTGAGTAAGATTGGTGGAAAATTTGATATTTATTTGCACAGCCATGGAAATTTGCCCTCACTTATACAAACACATGCAGACACACACACATACAGTACAACATACACTCACCTTCTCTGTTGTCAATCATCATGTACACATAGTAGCTGCTGGCTGCCAAAGTGAGTAGAAGAAAGCAGCAGAATATTATGGCAATGATCTCTGTGGTCACTTGTGTCATAGAAAAAAAAAACAGTTATCAGATTTATATATACAGGGGAAAAAAAAACAAACGTTAAAAACAGCAAGAAAGAGAAGGTTTTACTTTGTGTGGTTTCAAGAGACGCTGTTTGCTGGGGTGTGTTGTCAAGCATCCACTCTGTTTACAAAATGAAAGGCATAAAAAAAAATAAATAATAATAATATAAAAAAGAATGCATACATGAATACATAAAGAGATATCAAATGTACTTTACAGTTTATATTTCGGGCAAAATTTGGTATATTTTAATCCACAGTTTGCGGCATATAAAGTAGTGATTTGCTGTCTTTGTGCATCATTCAGTGGATTCTAAGTGTACTTGGTGACCAGACTAAATTCAGTTTACCTTCAAATCTTATGCTCTATCATTTGATATTTGCTGAGACCTGAAAATGTGATTAGAAGTTATAATCCAATTTTCAGTTCTATCCCTATAGGATTCAGTTCTATCCCTTTAGGAGTGCACCAAATGTTTGACCCAAAATGGGGAAAAAAAAAAAAAATTACAATTTCAGAGGAAAGACAAACCAAACTGAAATACAGCAAGCCTCACATAAGCACACAGGAGGAGAGAGGCGTCGCTTGGTAGTGAACTACTGTAAAGCATTTGCTGCAAGGTGATGTGCAAAAAAAATGTGTAATGTGTGTGTCTTCCTGTTTTTGCCAAGAATGACTCATTTTTGGCATTCTGTTTTGGCCAAATATTTACATGCGTAGTGTTTATTTATTTTATTTTAAAACACTAACAATTCCATATTCCAACAAAGTGTAGATTTCAATCTGCATTCAGTATGTATTGTAGTTTTCAACCTTTCACCTTTGAATTGTATGAGGACAGTTCCACTCTCTAGCCAGGCACCGGACTCGTCATATTGGTCCCTGGCCCGACATCGATAATAGCCTGAATCTTCGTGGTTCAGCTTGGCTAGAATAAGAGTTCGCCTCAAGTCCATCAAAGCATACTGAGGCCGGAACCGCTGCACCTGGGAATCTCCTTGCGTCTCAGAAGGAAGTGTGGAGTCATTCAAAAGCCAAGAGACTAAAGGAAAAGTCCCTCGACTGACACGGCACGTCATTCTGGCCGCAGCCGGTTTGGAATCCGATGTATAGAGATATTCAACTTCAACGTTTATATCACCTCCAACTGGAACTGGACAAAAATGAAATCATGATATAATTGTTCATTAAAAAACACAATAAGCAATAAGGGTGCCTCCTATACACGAGTAGCTCATACCCACTTCCAGTGTCAGAGGGTCACTCATCAACTCCTGCACCTCGTTTTTCACCCAACAACGAGCCACGCCCATATCTAGTCCGGGGAACACAGCTACATCGAACCAGGCACTGACAGAGTCAGGAGCTATAACGGAGGCCACCGTCTTATCGTCCACTGAAAGAGAGAAGTTGACCGGAGGAGTTCCTCTGGATGACCAGCAGGTCACATTACCACGGTAACTCGCTCCCGCTTTAAAGATAGAAAGAGAGATTTCCGGTTTCCATAGATGGGCTAAAGTGTAAAGAAGGAGAGAAGAAAAGGAGAGGAAGAGGGATGACAAGTTGAGTGAGACAACAAAGAGAAATGACATGATGCAAAGGCTAACTTCAAAATAAACACACCAAATGATATATGGCAATGCAATGATCATAGTACGCTTTTATTTTAAAGTTTGCCTTTGCAGCGGTGCTTTACTGCATTACTCCTCGCGTCTCCATTTTTTATTGCCGTTACACTACATCTCTACAACGCCATTAAAAAAATCATATACAATCAATAAAAAGTGGCAATAAGAAATGCTTGTCAATTACAATGTCGATGTAAAATACAGTACAAATTTCCGGTGGTGCCGTTAGTGCTAACAAGGTGGTGCATTCAAATGCAGTAAACCACCTCAAACTCAGACGGAAAAAAGGTCCATCCACGCATTAAACATTATTAACTCCAAATATTTAAACAATGTTGGATTTATGGATTTCACCTGATAGAGCTGAAATATATCAAGGAAAAACATGGGTATTAAACTTATTAAACTTATATTTTCTTCTAACCAGCGCTGCCCACAACATTATGTCGGTTTTGCGCTCATGTTTGAGCAAAATCGTGATAGTCGTTTGGACCTACTACTACATCTAACTGTAATTTCATGAGTAATCAATACCTTTGACTGCCACCTTGAATTCTGGACTGCTAGAAGTCCTTTGGACATCATGCACCCTGGACCATGCCATACACGAATAGTATCCAGCATGCTCTGGAGTCGCCCTTTCTATCACAAGCTTATTCCCAGTGAATTGTAGCTGAGGAGAGGTAGCAGAAGAAACCTGCATCCTGTTGAAGAACCAGTTGTAGGAGAGGTGGGAGCCCTTTGCAGGATCGCAGCTCAAAACCATTCTGGACCCCTCATACAGGACTGGGGGAAAGGGGTCAGAGTTCACTCTGGTGTTTGATGCTGGTACTGTGAGTGAGGTGTTGGGTGAAAAGGATTAGCGCGGACATCATCTTATGTGAGCATCTTTTAGCTTGATACTCACTAACGACGCTCAGTCTGATGCTGTTGCTCGTTCCCGTACTTCCTTCCGTCTTGGCCTCACAACTGTACAACCCTCCTGACCTCGCAGACATCTTCAGCAAGAATGACACAGGCTGATCATTCTTCAGATGTCTTCTCGCGTCAATCACGTGACCGTCCCTTCTCAATTCGTATGTGACTGGCGGAGAGGAGTCGGGAGCGATGCATCGGAGAACCACTTGCCAACCAAGGTATGCCATGTCAGGACCTTTTAGCACTGGGTGAGATGCCATTGATCCACCTGAGAAAATCCATGACAAGAACTACAACTAGTTGCAGACATGAAAATTTGGTAAAAGTGGGGATGGGCATGATAATTAATGTATTGATTAATTGATTGTTAATTAAAGTTTGGAAACAAATGAGATAAGTGCACTACTTGTCTTCTGCCAGCAGAGGCACTGTTGGTCTCAACTCTTATGTGGTCAAAAGCGGTATTGCCCATCCAGGGGCCATACTGTTTGCATGCCTTTGATACGTGAGAATATTGTAGAGGGTTCAATGGAAGCATTTAATAATTGATTTTCAAAGTAATAAATCATTATTCTGTCATCATCCTGTTAATAAAATGTCATACGTATGTTATGTCTTGTTTCCTTGGAGAAACAATAACCTCAGGACAGAGCCAGGAACAAAATCACAGCAGCCACACATCACTTCAAATGTATCATTAGAACTCAGATGAATGATAATTTAAAAAAAGAATATATTGTTTTCAAACTAAGCATGTGATTTATTATTTATTTGTGTTATGTGGTTTTCTGCTATGGATTTTATAGATTTTATAGCATAGAGTAAGATTAAACAAAATAAAACTGTTCTGTATAATAATGAAAAAGATTTGTATTTCTCAGTACATTTATGACAGATATGAAAATAAGACTTTTTCAAGTGAGCAGCTAAGTTGAGAGTACGAGCAAAGCATGAAACGTAGGAGTTAGGCGACGCATGAAGACCTGCCAGCAAGCGCCAACACCTCACGAGTTAAGGTAACGTGAAAAACAATGTGTGAATTATTTGAGTCACTCGACGTTACTGGGACACACGGCTTCCCACGCCCCCACACACTGTCCAGACACCGTAATGTATTTGGTATCGACACAAAGCTTTCCATCTTCAGAATCCGTTGGAATAAAGTGGCACACACACCCACACGGTTCAACTGTAGCAAATGACAATTCTGATTCTTATGTGAATCAATTTTTTTGCCACGCCCTTAAGTTCATATAATAATATAGACATTTTGGTTATAGGGATAATATGCTTTACAGTATTAGTACGGCTATATATAGGCCAAGCGTCCAATCGATCTGTAGAAAAGTCAGTCTGGTGCAAATGTACTGTAAAATCAAATACAGTATTCTGTACATTAAGTAGCTCAACATGTTGATCAACACTTACTTGTAATATGTCCCCAAGCTGAAAAACAAAATAACATACCATATTAGTCCTTGACCCTTGAAAGAAACTGTATTTGCAGTGGCAAAGTCACAAAGTCAGTGTTAAATGGGTTACATAGAGATTCTTCCCACATAAAAGAAAAAAAGTGCATTACATAATATGCAAATGACAGTTTCTGCTTATCAGAAGCAATGATATGCAAAAGGAATGAAAACACTGGACATTTCACACTACTTGCCTCACCATTGAAACTATAGCTGCAAAAACTGAAGATGACATCATCATCCTCCTATAACCTCAATCCTTGACCTTTGCAGCATTATCAAATACATTGACAATATGCTGGTAAATGACAGTATTATG
Source organism: Hippichthys cyanospilos (assembly GCF_059441005.1). Classification (NCBI taxonomy): domain Eukaryota; kingdom Metazoa; phylum Chordata; class Actinopteri; order Syngnathiformes; family Syngnathidae; genus Hippichthys; species Hippichthys cyanospilos. Next base: position 8,552,457 of record NC_142375.1, on the reverse strand, counting down.
TTCAGACGGCAACTCTGGGAGGCAATTCTTGGATAGTCAAACCATCCATGAATCTACAAATACAATTGATGACAGAGCTGTTAAAATGATAATGAACTCCTTCTCTGCTATTGATGGCTGTAGACATACAGAAAAAAGATTAATGTTTACTGGGGTGGCAGTGAACGTGTTAATCAATCTTGGCAGACATTGAAGAATTCAAATGAATTACTTGCTGCAAAAAATCAACGGACAATATGCCATTTTGTGGACGAACATGCAACTTATTCTCTGCCTTTGATGACTTTAAACATCCAAGATTCATTTTTTGCTGGGCTGGCTATGAATGAGTTTATATTTCACTTGGTTTCCTATTGGGAATGTATTTATTTATTTATTTATTTTAATTTAAAAAGGTTGAAACTAGAAATTTGAATTACATTGGAAGCGCATGTAGCTATATTTAGTATCTTTTTTTTTTTTTTTTGCAATTTGCATACATTTTCTGCCTATTTCCTTTTCTTTTTAAATTAGATTCTCATTTTCACTCACCCAGAAGCGGCAAGAAAAAAAGTGCGTGTAGATTCTTCATAACACTGCTCCCAATTTAACACCACGTTTTTTTCTCTGTGTTTTTGTGTGCATGCCTGAATTCTACCGCTGTTACACACATGTTAGAAATAGATAACAAGTTAGACGTCATCTTTGGCTTCACCGATGGCTCAATGATCAGCCTTTTGGATGTTAATGAAGCTTACCAAAGCAAAACCAAATGGAAATGTTTCTATTTAACCAAGCACCTCTAAGCCTACATTAGAAGTAACAATAGAAAAACAACAATCATTTCAAAAATGGTGTTAAACTAATGTTTTATTTTGTTTTTACATTGCATCGATTATGAACATGTATAATATTACATAATACTGAAAATTTGTGAGGGTCAGTGAAACGTTTCAGTGGAAGGAAGGCCACAAGTCCATTTCATGTTCATTGTGAGGACATTCTCCTAGCATGTAGAGATGACGTGCTCTTCTGTCGAAGCATGGTTGCATGCTTTTTCACCAGGAAACGCTTATCCGAATTGCTCTGTGGAAAAAAAAAAAGATTTTTTATTTTTTTTATTTTTTTAAGTAAAGCCAGTTGAAGTTGCTCCTAGAAATAGACAGTATTGTGCAAAGGTCTCACTAATGGCTTCTTTGATGTAGTAACTAGCAGCAAAGATTGATATTTAAATATTTCAATTCCATTTACACAGCTTCCTGTGGATTACCATTATTTTTTCAAAAAATTTTATTCTAATTTTATTCTAATTTCTAATCTATTCTAATTCTAACTTTACAATGTACATTTTGGAATTTGGTAAGGCATTTGACCATGACTTTAATACACTACAATACGTATGGCTGTATACTGTATTTGTGGTTCGCTATTCACAAATGAATCTACTTATATATATTTTTTATGAAACCAATCTCTGTTATTTGTCAAAAAAAACTTACCTTTTCCCTGTTTTTATGCCAAGGGCCAAGCCATGTCTTTTTTGCAAGGCATTTCGGTGCCGGGGAACTATGTTAAAGTGAGATGAGGAGCTTCACTTAGTCATGCTATTGCCCTGCCTAATACAAAAATAATTCTTTACCACCACCTTGCAGAAACTGAGTCCCTACTTCTTTAGCAAAGGAACACCGTAAATTTCAAACAAGTGTGATTTTCAACCAGCCAGCCATCCATTTTCTCCTGATTTCTAACCAACAAAATGCAAATAACAGAGACTCAAAACATAAGTTCATAATAGAAGTCAAATGAGACAGCAAACTAAGTGAAAAAGTACGTTCACTGACTGCATTCAAATATTCATATACAGCAGCATCATTGCAGCGTTTCTAAAACAATATTTACATTTGCACAATACTGAACCATCTCATCAATTGACATGACTTACCATAACCAGCATATCTTTAAGTCTCTCAATAGTCTTTTGATTGGCTCGTCCTCGTGACACATAGAAAGTTATGAAAATACTGAGGAAAAAAATAATGTTAAATTTCACTTTCAGGTGGTGCCAGAAGATCAGATAAAATACCTAGACACAATTCTTTCATTTTACATTCCAGTCTACAGACTTCGGTCATAAGTATGGTTCAGCACTTGCAGGTTGGCGGATTTACTTTGCAAAAATGAGTTTCAAAGACCTGGAAGTTAAAAAAGAAATTTCTGCAATAATCATTGCTCAACTTATTGAAGAAGTGAGTGGCTTACATCTCAGCAAGTATGAGCGGCAGTGCAAAGGCCTCAGAGGTCACGTAGCGAACAATGGTTTGTGCAAAGCTTGGAAGACTTTCCACACAAATTCCAGCCACCTTAACCACACTTTGTCCATTTCCAAATGGGCCACAGGGGGAATGTTGAAAGAACCTGCCGCACAGAGAAACAACACATATTGAAAACGATCAGTACGGTGAAGTAAAATCCAAATGGAAGAATGAGCATCAAAGGGTATTTTGAATTCAAGTGAACAAAATCAGTACATGTTTTTGTCCAGTAGCGTTTGTTGTTGGCGGAGGGTGAAGCCCAAAGTGACGACAGCCATGACAAGGCCAAGCAACAACATGAAGTGAAATAAAACAGAGGAGTTGGAGGCTCGAAACATCCGCTGTTCTGCCACACAGCACCGCAAAACTGTGAACTAATAACAAAGATGAGCGCAATCAACTCAAACGTATTGAATTGTATTACAATCATTATTAATTATTTCAAATTTTCTGGAAGTCATTTTAGCCAACCTTTTTTATGTAGAACGTCACCACCAGTATGACAGTTCCGATCATAGGCAGCAGAGGGCAGAAGTAGACGCCCACCCAAGATACAGTTTGACTGTAGACCAGATCCAATACATTGAAGGGGACCAAGAAATGTTGCTTCCCTGACAAGCGGGCCGGTAATGATGAGCGGAACTTCTCACGCACCAGCCTGATGGTTGATAGTCAATGCCAGGATTAGCCAAATTGCTTAATACAAACTCAGAATGCAATGATGACCAAAAACAAAAAGATAAACCCACTTTCTGGGGTAGCTGATGAAGAAGGCACTGCAGAAAGTGGCAAGGAAGTTAAAGATACAGAGCTTGTACATCTCTCTGCCAAATTGATTCTCCATGCACTATGAGAGGGAAAGAGCAAGGTCTAAACTGGTTTTAAAGGAACAAACTATATGGGGGAAAAAGATGTACACCATGTCAAATATAAACACACGCACCACACACAAATAAATAGATAAATAAATAGATAAATAAATAAATAAATATGGTGTTTTCACAAAAATCAAGCTTATGTCTCCAAAACCAAAAATTGAGATGGCGATAGATTTTAATCCTACACATAATTTCTTTGAAAATTATATATAATGCATGACAGAAGCTCAAAGACCGGCGAAGTTACAGCAATTTGAGCGTTTCAGTTGAAATTTCTAGTTTTTAGGGAAATGCCATTAAAGTTTTTGCCCATTCATATTTTAAATGTCCAAAGCAATCAGTACCTTATTAAAAAGACATTGATCAGAAGTTTTCAGGTGTTGAATGACCACTGGAAAGTAAATTCCAATAGCAGGTAAGGGTTTCATCTGAGATGTGAACACTTTAAAATCTGGGAAAATTTGACATCTCATCTTATCAGAACTGTGTGTTTTACTGTCAAATTTTGAAATGGGAAATGTGATTTGGGATTTTTGTTTCAATTAAAAGATGAATTGCCATTTGATGAGGCCTGAGTCTGACAAGAAAGTTTGATCATGGATATTATATCCCAAATGCATTTGGCCAAATCAAACATTTAAATTTGCACACATTTTGATGGTTCAATACCATTTGATTTTTTTTCTCAACGTAATAAGTAAGCCATCAACATAGCAGGACTTAAAAGTCATGCAAGTATGCGCTGCTTGCATTCGGGAGACTGGCTTTGCAATGACAATCATGACAGTCTTTTCTCTTTGGGTTTCATTTTCTTCTCACATCTCATACTTGATTAACATTTCATCCCAAGTAAACAATCAGAAAGTGGGAATTTGTGTCATCAATAGTAGGTAAACGGCACGAGAATTGAGGACGGATCAAAACATTATAGCCTCCGCTACTTACGTTACATCATTAGAGTATGTGATTACTCAAAAAGGCAATTCAAAGCTTTTACCTTTATCTATTTATTTATTTAATTTGACTTGCTGTTTTCTCCGCTGGTGGGAGGGGCTCTCTAATGAAAACAAAACATCGAACACTGTCACAACAAAACTTGCTTCGATGTATTGATGAAACCATTCATTGAAAAGTAGAAATTGACTCTTTAAAAAGAAATACCCCAAAGTTGACAACACATTTGGATTATTCACCAAAGTTGGGATGACAAGATGATTTGCTTCAGGGTAATGAATAGCATGTTCAGTATTTTGCAAAAATGTACAGCTGTGTTGACAGCCACACGCTAGTCTGGTTTATGTTCTATGTCATGCTAAAAGGTCGCATCATGTGTTTTTTTACTAATACCTGACTGCACAAAAGCATCAACATCACATCTTACTTGCTCTTGTGTTGTTGTAAAGACAAAAAATAAGTAGATCCCCAGGGATGCAAGCTTCAAAAAGATGCTCCTGAAGAAAGACAATGATAGTTCAACGGCGTGTATTTGCACAAAAAGCGTTACTTGGACTGTTTGCGTTGTACTTCTTACCTCACCAACGTGATGTTAACCTGCACAGTGAAAGAATAGTTCTCAAAAATCGAAATCTTTCGGAATACGTGAGGGAGGATAAGGTTAACAAAGGTGATGGTGATCGGCGGGAGGTACTGGAAGAGGAGACTGACCAACCAGTAATGACCGTTCTGCAGAACACATGAACAAGGTCAGGTGGCATCATAAAGAGAATGCAATTCACCAACAAGTGAAATTCAATATACAATATGAACGCTTACTGCTTTTCCAGTATATTGTGATGTTTCAGTCGCAATGTATATAAGGTAGAAGGCTCCACCCAGCAGAGACAGAACAAGCAAGTTGAGGCTGATCCGGACAAGGTAGAGACGTAACCACTGCCACATGGTCCTCCTTGCCTCATACTGGGAGAAACGCTGTTCTTCCAAATATAGCTGAGAAGATAAGGAGCATGTGCGAGTACCATGGACATATTTAAACCTCAAATTTCATCTCAGCATGTCTTTGTGTTCCCGGTATTGGAACGTGTGCCCCATTGAACACATTTATGTTACATTACCTTTTTATTTCTTTTGGAGGGGGTCATCAGTTTTCCAACCATGACTTTAGAACCAACCAGACCATTATTTATCAAATGAAATACTATCAGCACGTGATTGTTCATGACATTTTTGACTGACTGGACTGGACTGACTGACTGGATGGATAACCCATTTATGAATGAATATTTGTTAATGAAATTTGGACCACATTGAACAGGTTAAACAAATCTAATTACGATTTTTGAATGAAATTTGCATATTAGACAGGATAAACACAACGCCATTTGCAACAAATGTTTCTGGACTAAATCAAGTCTAAGATGGGAGGATCAGATTTTGCCAAAAATCCAACATCCAGAAGATGTCTGATCCTGGGTGGGCATTTTTGCTTATACTGTACATTGAGATCTGAAAGTGTTAAATAACGATGTCACAATTTCAATGAGGTGATGGTTGAAATGGAGCTATTCAATTCAAATGTTTACTAGAACAGATGGTTCTAGTTATGAGTCCATTTACCTTGACATCATTTCTCAGATAACTGCATTTGTGTGTGGCTGCATCAGCATCCCGGATGGTGAAATCCCAGCCGCAAAAGATCTTATAACTAAAATTCATCCTGGAACGCTTTCTCAGCATCCATGTGTGCTTGTATCCAACAGTTGTTCTATTTACCAATGACAAATAAACAGTGGTTAACACCAAAAAGAAAACTTATTGATACTTATTACAAACCAGCATATCCAAAAAAAAAAGTCTGACTGACTGGGATTGTTTGTTGGATCACTTGTCAGGTTGCAGCTGGGGGAAAGAAGCACAGACGGAACCCAATGTATTTGTTCAACTATGTGTATGCATGTGTGGGTGGAAGATTAGTACATGTATGGCACAACATTTCATGGAGCAAGACATTCTGCGAGATATTTTCAACACAAGTGAAGTGACATCTGTCTGCGGTTTAAGCTTGGCCAAACCTGTCGCAGCAACCTTCTCACAGAAAAGCATTTCTTCATTGCACGTAGTTCCATTGAACCTTGAACGCATAATCACTATATGTACAATTATTCCAACATCACTGACCTCCGAACCTCCAGGATGACACTGAGGAGGAGGATCGCAAGGATTCCACTGAGGTACAATAGTGGAGTATTCAAGCAAGAATAATCGAGTGAACCAGGTGTATAGAAACCATAGAAGACTGGAGAACGATCCAGGTAACCCTGAGTAAATGAGATGGAAAAGGTTACAGCAAAAAACAAACAAACAAAAGTTCATGATGCTCACAAACACATGAAACATTACCGATCCCAAAAAGAAATCAAGGAGTGAGTCATTGTCTCCAAATCTCATTGGCTCTGTGAATTCACACAAAACAAAATGCTGATTTACAAATCAAAGTCAGTTGTGGTTGATTTAATTTCTTGTTGCATTAACTCTTTTGGCTGACTCACCGCTTTTGTTGTCTCTACCATAAAATGTTGTAGGCCCCAGAATAAATGACCATATGACAGCACAGTGGATAACATTCAGGAATACCAGATATCTGAGGAATACAAAATAGGCATTTACGCCCACACCAAACCTGCCTGAAACAGATCAACCAATGTGAAAGTTAATGTACAACATTATTTGTCATATATCATTATCTATGGAGGACCAAAAATGCAAAAAAAAGAAAGTAAATAAATAAAAGTGAAAATAAAAATACATTTAAAAATGATATTAGAAAAAATAAATAGAAATTCTTTATATATACACTATATTGTTTGTGTGTATACATGTATAATTTTGTATTTCATTTTTCACTAACATTTCGTTGATAATAATAAAGTTGACCTATTTGAACATTAACAATATTGTCTTTGTAGTGTATTCAATTAAATATAGGTTGAACATGATTTTCAAATCATTGTATTCTGTTTTTATTTATGTTTTAAACAATGTCTCTGTATGCTAATTGCGAGCAGCCATATTTGCCCAGCAGGGGAGGTGGAAATGTGACACGAGGGGGTGGACAGTCTCTTTGGCTGCCAGTCTACAATTGAACATGTTAGATGTTCTTGGTCAGATGCTGTCCTTCCTTTGGGACTGTGGTGATTCAGGGCTATACAAATAAACTTGACTTGACTGTTGAATCTGTGTCAGTACTGCAATTTTTCTGGATTGACGAAGCTTACTTACTTCATTTATTGATGCTAAAAAATTAAGATACACGCATCGAATGGGAAAGTGGAGCCCAAGGCCCATTATCCTGTTGTCATGCATCAAGACTCAATCACCTGTAAGCAAATATGGCTGGCACATGGTGCCTCAGCAAATAGTTTCCCCAAGCTATTATAAGCTTGCTTTAATACAACCAGCAAAAAACAAAATGTGTTTGGATAATGTGTTGCTTTTTTTTTTAATAAAGCATAAATATTTTCTGAAGCCCCTGGTACCTAAAATCACTCACTACGTATCTGACCAATATATTGCATACCTTCAATGATATGTAGCGTGTGCTGCCATGGTAACAGTCTCAAAATAGATCCTCTCAATTTAGACCACGACCTCTTTGTGTTGGGACCCTGACTGCGCCTCCAAGACTCCCAGAAACCAATGCTGCCAGATTGCATTAACCCTCTGTCCAGGACAAACCCCCCAAAAAGATGTACTCTTGTCAACATTGCAGCCTTGTAAAAATATGTACAAGCCTTATTTGAGCAGGGACTTCAACAAATTATAACCAATCATGTAAATTTACAGTGCAGAGTAAATGAATAAAAATAAGCTCACCTTGCATGTCTTTTTCCTTGAATACACAAGGTAAGAGTCCTGAGTGGCTGTGTACCAATCTTGTTTCTATGTCCTCTGGAAATGTGTCCGAGCCTGTCATCAACCTCTGAAGCATCGTGTCTGCTCTGCTCAGGCCGCAAATCCTGGATGCTAGGCAGCTGGTCAAATATCTCTGTCTGATAATACTCGCAGGAGTCTAAAGACAGGGTGGAACGATTGTTCGTTTGGACAACCAAAATAAGTAAAAAAAAAACAAAAAAACAAAAAACATATTTATATTACCAAGAATAAAATGAGAGAGTGGTAATTGTACTTTGGCAGTTTAAATATTCTCATATTTGTCAGGGTGAATTCTCCCACACACAAAATACAGATGTGCAGATGCATTTGGAAAATAATGTTGTTTTACCTGATAAAGGTCTTGTTAAATTGACATTAGTCGCCATTTTATCTCGATGAATGCCCGCACCAATAAAAAGAGTGTACAAACACACAATGTCCGTCCCGTAAAATTATTTACAGAGACAACATTTTCTTTACGGCAGCCACCTTGCATTGACAAAAGTTAATTCCGCAGCGTCAATCGAAATATTCTGTTTTGGCCAGGGTGCGCCGTAGGGTCATATCTAAAGTTCCTCTGCGACTGATCTAACTTTATTTGGTCTTCAAAGTCTGGTTGAAAAAAAAAAAAATCACTCTGTATTGGGTGGAGCAGACGTCAGATCGTCCTCAAACCTACAGTTGACAGGAAATCACATGACAGGATGAAGAAGCGTGACACGCAATAACGATTTGTCAGCAAGAGATTGTTGACAACTATCGACCACAATTTTATTAAAATAGACCTACACTATTTCATGAGATTGTCATTGTCAAAAACCTCAGCAAAACTGTAATAACAACAACAACAACAGCAATAATAATAATAATAATAATAATAATAATAATAATAATAATAATAATAATAATAATAATAATAATAATAATAATAATAATGGTGAGTGTCAGGCTGCTATACAGATGCACTGTGAGGTCTTGATCAAAATATTGTTAGAAATACACACACGTGTGTTAGAAATACACACAAGTGTGTATCAGATGACACAACTCAAATATGTTATTCTTGAAAAAGATGCAATTCAAACAATTTAACTAGTAAAGCAACATATAAGGGGTCAAAATATTAGCCCAGGTTCTTTTCTTTAACGTCGTATTTGCATGTGAATTTGTTGCTGGGCAGAAATGTCCTGCTCACATGAGTGACTCATAAAGCAAAGTTGAAATCATAGCAAAAAAAAAGTGACAAGCTGAAGAATAAATATTTACACGTTTCAAAATTTTCATTATATGTATAATAATATGTTATCAAGTTCACCAGGTTCACCCTGCCTTGGTGAAATATTAATTGCCATAAAAAAACCTCTTGAAATATTTGTTGAACAATACACAGAAAGCTTGCCTATGGTAATCGTGTTGGAAAGTGACCACCCTCTATATTCTCATTAAAAGCCTAGTCAAGTCACAAATTAGTATCTAACTACTTATTGAAATGACTCTTACATCAACTGAATTTAAATGAAAAAATAAAGCTTTTATCTCCGCTTGGAAATTCTGTCCAAAAATATAATGACCAGAATTGGTGAAAAAGGGCAGCCTTGGTGCAGTCCAACCGTCATTGGAAATGAATTTGACTTCTTGCCGGCAATCCGGACCAAATTCCGACATCCGTGGTGGAAGGACCGAACAGCCCATATCAGGCCCCTCCAGGTCTCACTGTCATTGCCTACGTGAGCATTGAAGTCCCCATGCAGAATGAGGGAGTCCCTAGGGAGGACTCCAAAAAGGGTGAGTACTCTGAACTGTTCTTTGGTGCATAAGCACAAATGGCAGTCAGAACCTGTCACCCCCATCCGTTCGAAGACGGAGGGAGGCTACCCTCTTGTCCACTTCGGACTTCGCTTCGGGCTTACCCCGGCCAAGCCCCAAGTGTGCAGGCCCAGCCACCAGGTCTTGCCAGCAAGCCCCACCTCCTGACCTGGCTCCAGAGGAGGGCCCCAGTGACCTGCATCCAACACGCAAACCCCTCCACCACAATAAGATGGCTCACAGAAGAGGTTTTTTTTTTTTATGTACTGTAAGTTAGAATATATTGTTACGTCAATACTGTAAATTAGGTTGCAAGGAGGTCACCAATCTTTTTTAAAAGTCCATGCTACTTGCGCTGACTATTGTGAAGCGCTACCAGTTTTATATACATTTGTGACAGAACAAATTTGCTCAAATTACCCTAAATAATGTTGTTACTGTTGTATGTTGTAATAGTAATTCATTACATTCATTTATATGAAACAGGTTATCATTTCTATAATAATTAGGAAATAGCTAATAAATGTTTACCGATCGAAATTTTGTTGTTCCACTGGTGGAGTGAGAGCGACTGGCACATTGAAGGCGGAACCAACGCGAGAAATGCCTGGGGGTAACCTATAGGTTACAAGCTTGTCAATCAAAGTGTCATGTCTGTAAATATGTCATTTTAGTGTTGAATTGAGTTGAAATTGTAATATAATGACTACACGAATTGCTTTACGTAATGCAGATTTGGGATTTTGCATTTTATACAGTGGCCTACAAACAAACTCCCATGTAAGCAGGATGGTTTCACCCGTACTGTCGCCTTTGGGGTGCTGACTGTTTTGACTACTTGTAAACTCAAATGATACTGGCACCGAACTCTTGAACTGGTTAGAGCTGGTGAGTGAATCCGGAAGTTTTAAAACTATATATTACCTTATTTTTCCATCAGACAGGTTAATGAAACTAATATTCCCAATCTCATCACATCGAAACTTTTATCAACTTAATAGATAGATGTCTTTTGTCGTAATTAGGGCATCTCGCGACCAACTCTTAAAACTTACATCTGATTAAATTGCTAGAAAGTCATTAATCTAGTTATTTATGTTTTTTGTCACACAGAAAAGTATGCATGGCCACCAGAAAAAAAAATGCAGACGTTTGAAACAAACCCGAGCCGGGTGAATGAGCTTGTGTCTTCTGTAGAACAATGGCAGGACAGTGCGTTGTTGAAAACGTCCACGTATACTGTAATTGAGTTTTCGCACATTTTTGGATAGATGCAATGTGTTCGAACAAGAGACGGGGATTCTGGTGAAACCAGAATTCATCCAATAATTGTGGTCACTTTGCTCTGCATGTGCAGCGGCAGGCAGACCCACTTGTAATAATGAATATATAGAAAACGGATGGATTAATTTGTTGTAAAGACCCGTTTTTAATCTTCCCAATATTTTATGTCTTAGCTGCAATCTTACTTCAAAGCATGCATGCATTTGTTTTTGCATTGTAAGCACACAACTTTGTACAGATACGAAGCTGTGTGTTGTTGCTTTTAGAACAGATTCCTTGGAGCTCTTATTTTTTGTTAGCCCCTCTGAGAACCTTCCATCCCATTCAAGTTAAACGTTTCTTTACTATGACTCCATTCCATTCAAGTTAAACATTTCTTTACTGCTGACATTTGTGATGACACTCCCTTTTCCTGTTGTGATTTAATCAGCCTGTCCGCATGTTTGACCACTCTTACCATCTGTTTGTATTTTAAACTTCAGTTGTCCAGACTATTTGTTTTCCCAGTAGTGCAGCATCCACTCCCAAGTGGCTATGCCACCCCCACAGTATTCTGTCCTAGCTGTGCTGTCCATGAAAACAAAAACCCTGCATTATGGGTTTTTCCCACCAGATTAGAAACCCATGTTAATTTATACATGATATGAACAGTATTTTTAAGATTAAAGCACAGTGGATAAGCAGTTACAGCACTGGTTTTGGGGAAGGTTAGAGTTGATTGTTAAATTAAATTCATTAAGTTCAGTAAAGTGAAACATTGTATACCCCAACTTTTCTTTTAAGAAGTCATTGGATGCTCATGTGGGTGCAAGTGCTTCATTTCTTCTAAGCGATTAACAGCTTCTTCTCAAATAGACCAGTTTGAAAAGAAAGGAGAAACCCTTGAATACAGATATTTTAATTTGTAGAGGCAGTATTTCATCAGCAAACCAGAGAATTATACATTGCAATTAGTGTGCCGATCTGTAGTTGTGGTGCACGCAGCAGACACATTGCCTCTATATCGAGAACCCTTTTAGTTGTAATTTTCTGAAGTAGCATCAATGATCAATCTGGCAGATATTTGCTATGTCTTTTGCTAAACTTACTGTGGAGGCAGCATTTTGCAAAATCTTGAATTACTCACTCACTGTCACATTTTTGGAAACTATTAACAAACAAATAAATGTATGTACTTGAAAGACTAGATCACTAGAAACAATTCCTTACAGCCATGGTTTTAGTTCAACTATACCGATTACAATCCTTCAATGAGAAGTATAATATGTGTAATATACTGTATGCCATGACACATTATAATAATCAATCAATTGTTTATTTCTTCACTACTTAAGAAGCACAATCCTCCAAAACAATTAAGGTACCATTTGTGTGAATGGTTGTTTGTCTCTGTGTGCCCTGTGATTGGCTGGCAACCAGTTCAGTGTGTCCCCCGCCTACTACCTGAAGCCAGCTGAGATAGGCGCCAACAAGCCTGCGACCCCTGTGGGGATAAGCAGCTCTAAAAAATGGATGGGTGGCTGAATTGTCATTGGGAAAAATACTGCAATACAGGAAGTGCATAGTATAACTTTAAATATGTAATACTATATACAGTCAGCCCCCGGATTACGAGCACCCTGATTTGCGAACAATTCGCCTTACGAGCGTGGATCAGGGAGATTTTTGTCCTCCACTTACGAGCAAACCTCTCGCCTTACGAGCATTCCGACAAACCAGCCATTGAGTATGTAGAAATGTTCTCGCCTAACTGCGTCAACATATTCAGCAGTTGCGTCATCTACAATCATTGACAGATACTTGTGGCGGTAACGTGAATGCTATTGGTCTTACAACCTCACACTGACTGTCTCACTCACGGTGTCTAAATATATTACCATTTAAGTGTATGGTTTGTACAGCTAAAGGGAAAAACAGCTGACATGAAATTAAATGTGCCGATTGCAGGACAAAGAATTGTCATTGGTTTAAATGTGTGGTTTTTTTTAATTAATTGTCAATACATTCCAACCGTTTAAAAAAAAAGTGCGAATAATTATCAGTCAGTCAAGGAGACGCCAATATGCTATTGGTCGATTAAGGTCACCCGGTCTCACTCACGGAGATGCTATTCGCCGGCGTCACACGTCAATCACAGAAATGCCGATATGCTATTGGCCGAACGCCTTTATCTAGCTTGATGGGACAGGATGGAAGGAAGTAGAGAAAATGAGTGAAAAACGGAATGTTTTGAAGACTTTGCAAACTTTATCTGTTAGACATAGCTTCTAAAATTACTAGCAGCGGTAAAGGAAGAAATAAGAGGATGATGTTTTAGTATCTCCGTGATTTGCACCATGACTGAAAGAGTTACTGTAACACTGTAAGACCAATAGCCTATCTGCGTTGCGGTATTAACTCAAGACGTTGATCTCTGCACCCTGTTACGGGTGGTATTACAGTGCTATATAATGGTTGCTTGACAAAACTGCATGTCATGTTAGTCGGCGACCTCCCGACATGCTTTGGGACAGCGCCATTGTTGCAAGTCTGTGAGTTGAAACCAACAGTGAACTGACGCTCGAACAAGCCGTAATTGTGGTGCCTAGTTAATACAACACAAGCAACCTCCCCTCCGCCTCCACCCAGCTCAATTCACGTCGGGAAAAACAGCTGACATGAAATTAAGTGTGCCGATTGCAGGACAAAAAATCGTCACAGGTTTAAATGTGTTTTAATCAATAAGATGTCAATACATTCCAACCGTTTAAAAAAAACGTGCGAATAATTATCAGTCAGTCAAGGAGACGCCAATATGCTATTGGTCGATTAAGGTCACCCGGTCTCACTCACGGAGATGCTATTGGCCGGCGTCACACGTCAATCACAGAAGTGCCGATATGCTATTGGCCGAACGCCTTTATCTAGCTTGATGGCACAGCTGGTTGGGATGGAAGGAAGTAGAGAAAACCCTGACTGAAAAAGTTACTGTGACACTGTAAGACCAATAGCATATTTGATTTACCGTATTGACTTCGAGCATTCATCTCTGCTCATCTCTGCTTATCTCAGCACAAGTCACGTCTTTCCAAAGGTAAAAGTCATTTTTCCCTTGTATTTGTTATTTAATGCAACTGTACAGTAGATTATGTCACTTAATATTAATATATGTATACAGCGTGATGATTTTACCTAAGGCTTCTGCGCGCGTTGCACGCATTCACGAATTAACATGGGTTTGGATTGCCCGCTATACGAGCAATTCGAGATACGAGCGTAGCCGCTGAACGGATTAAGTTCGTAACCCGGGGGCCCACTGTACTTTATTACCTGTGAACGCTGGTAACAGACACAATGTCAAAGAGTATTGTGAATTCCATGACCAGCTCCTTACACTCCCGCCGGCTTGACAGCAGGTTGTTTGATGCCTGTTTATAAAGCCACAAGGCATGTCCGCCCTTTGTCTTTCGGGTGATATATGTTGACCCAGAAAACAAGAGCAAAGAGCACAAACTTCCCCTTTGACACTTTTCTCACTTGCTCTGGGTGATGACGGCAAAATCTTCCATAATATGAGGTATCAGAAAACTCAAATGCAGTGTTAACATTAACAATAACAAAGAAAGACTGGTTTTAACCCATTTATTCATTCATTCATTTGATTTGATTTATATTAAAGCTTCAGAGCATAGCTTCTGTTGCCCCCTAGGCTGGTATTCTGCATTACACCAAATGGTAAATGGACTTTCACTTATATAGCGCTTTTCTACCTTAGGTACTCAAAGCGCTTTACACTAACTAGTCATTTACCTACTGATGACGCAGCATCAGGAGCAACTGGGGGTTCAGTGTCTTGCTCAAGGACACTTAGACATGGTCTTGATGGTCGGGGGATCGAACCCACGACCTTTCGGCTGGGAGATGACCACTCTACCACTAAGCCATGCCGCCCCACCAATCAACAGTTGGAATGTTTTGATGAAATAGGCTTTGCCTGGAAACCCCCCCAATGTTTTTTGAACAGTTTTAAATGGCAGCTGATGACAATTGTTCAGACGAGGTGAGGATTGAGTAGTTATTTTCTCCAATAGAAACGCAAAGTAATTTGTTAAGGTGGCTTTTAACAAACTGGAGACAAAGGGCCACGCTCTGCCCATTGTCAAGTATAATGTGTAAAGTCCGGTTTACCAGGCTGTTGTATAAACTGTTTACACAAAATATCAAAGCTACAATACTGAAAACTACTTCAAGATTTCACAGCAGCTGATAGGCTTAATCATTACTATTTTCTGTAGTTGTGGCTTTGTTGAAAATGACTTTTTAAAATTTTAATAAAGCTCAACTGTTTTGACAAAAAGGTTCTCAATCTTATGTTCCTTTTAACATGTGTTGATCCAAAAAGCTTAGGGACTGTCAACTGTTTTGACTGTTGAGGTAGCTAACCCCTACCTGGTTAGCCACCAGCTAAAAAAGTTACTTGTCACATTTTTGTCAGTTGCAGACAAAGGGTTCTATATTATATTAATATTTTACTTTACTTTGATGGTGGATTTCGTTTTGTATTTGTGACTTGTTGTGACTTGTTGTGAATGTTAATAAAATGGGAGGCGTGAGCTTGCATTGATTAAATACTGTTTTTCATGATGATTTGATATGTTTTTTTTTCTTTTTAATCATATATCATTTTTTGTTATGTGTATATATATATATATATATATATATATATATATATATATATATATATATATATATATATATATATATATATATATATATATATATATATCCATCCCTCCATTTTTTTAAAGCCGCTTATCGTCAAAAGGGTCACAGTCTTGCTGGTGCCTATCCCAGCGGGCAGTAGGCAGGGGAACATCCTGAACTGGTTGCCAGCCAATCGCAGGGCACAACCATTCACGCACGCAATCACACCTAGGGACTATTTAATATGTCCAATTCACCTGCCATGCATGTTTTTGGAATGCTGGAGGAAGCCGGCTCAGGGAGAACAAGCTAACTCCACACAGGGGGGCGGGGGACCTCCTGGTCAAGAGACTGCAAATGGATCAAACTTGTACAAAGCCACCAATAGCTATTTTAAGTATCATATAATTTAATTGTTGTGACATCCCGATTCACAAGAATTTTGAATGGCTCACTTACAGACAAACATTTTCAAAAAAATGTTTTTACTTGATTTTGTACTTGACTGGTGGGCATGCACTTTAGACATCCAACAAAAAATTAACAATAAAATGAAAAATACAATTTCTAATATATGCACCCCTAAATAATAACCTTTGTGGGTTTTTTTTGAGGGCGTTTGTAATTGTGTGAAGGCCTTATGCATTTACAGGTGAATTGAATGGAACATGACAATAACGCAGTTTAAGCCCTTGACATTTTGAGTTAACAGTTGCGTCATGAGCCTATCTGGTCACACGCGCGCACACACTTCTGACAATACATCATTCTGCTTTCATCATGAATATTCATCTTATAAGTGGCACTTTGGCATCTGAATCAGTCCTCGTCACATGCTGTGCTACAAAAGAGCTAGTGACTGGGACACATTGACCTAATCTCTCATGACAAGACCTATTGTTAATCAATGTGGAAGACCCACAACTATGAATATATTGTTAGAAGAGCCTTAATAGGTTTTTATTGTTCAACTACGTAGTCTTAAGACTCATTATGTTTCATTAATTATAAAATGTACTCGGATGAAATCTGAATGGTCCTAGGCTAAATAGACTCATAGGTCTCATTGCTACATGGAGCTGAATGAGTGCATCGGGCAAGTCCCAACTTGTGTGTCCAGATTCCAAAGTTGTGTGTTGGCTTTCCTTCCTTTACCTGTCGTGATGTCATGGTCCCGTCTCCTTTTTGTGTCTCCTCCCCTTTCTGCAGGTAGTGGAGTTAGCGCCATGGTGGGAGTGGAAAGTATTTATGAGCTGGTAAGGGTGTGAACCCTGCAACAAGGAGTCAACACATCAGCCAGAGAATGGCTCGTAATGGTAACTTCGATCTGGGCCACCCCCTCATTGAAGCTGGACTTGAGTGAGTGTGGAAAATGTTTGTTTTATTAAGGTGTTCTTCTCGTTTTGCTTTGTATTTCCCTTGTCTTGTTTCAAGCCCACCTGCCTTTGCCCAGCACAGTCAGTGGGCGGAGAGTAAGGGAAGTGTTTGTCTATGCAAGGGGTAAATCATGCTCCACAGGCTTTGTGAGCTTGTTTTTAACTCTTCCCAGTTCCTTAAAGAGCCTTAAAACGGTCAAAGTCAAACATTTCCTTGACTATATTATGTTCAATTCTCTCCCAACTAGCCTGAAAATCATGTTCCTGTTAAAATGGTTTTTGTTTTATACAATAACATAGATTGAAATCGACCTGTTTTTGTCCACCACAGGATGAATATTTTGCTACTTGCTATTAACTGAAAATAACATCACACAGTAGCTTAGGGCTCAGGAAATAACCAATTACAGCTCACCTGTCTTTGGAGTTTGGTCATGTGATGTTCACAAGCTAAACTGTGATTGCTCATTACCTGAACCCTGAGCAACCGTCAGGTCGTTTTTAGGTGAAAGCAGTATTAATTTCATTGACTACATTTTTTCATCCTTTACTTTGTCTCAACTATCCGTCTATCTATCCGTTTTAAATGAAAATAAAACAAAACTAAAATTGATGTCATTCGTCCATCCAGTCTTGTAGCTCTCAAATGTCTTGTTGACTTATTCTTATTCTTCTTATTATTATTATTTTAAGGTACTGTGTAAAATTTAGTGAGTTATCCATTAAAAAAACACACTATAAATTTAAATAACATGCAAATGCATGTGTTGTGTGATGTCAACATTTTTTTATATTTATAATTGTAGGTTTTATCGCTAATTATGTTACATGGGGAGCGCCCCTCAGATGGAGTCTGTCATGTTTCTTTTGGCTAGGGAAAGTGAAGGAGGAAAATCGCACAAACGTACTTCAAATCACGTTTTGGATTTTCGTTAGCATCTTTTGTTCAGCCGAGCGACTTTCTGGTTTGTAAGGCAATCACAAATAAAAATGGAAAAAAGAATGTTTGCATGGCAAACGTAAACACAAACGTAAACACAAATGTTCAGTAATCTCCTAACCGTATTTTGGAGACCAAACAAACATGTATCTCGTTTTGGGCACAAACATTATTTTCTGTGCCAGAACGTGGTAAGAGCAGCCCTAATTTTCCCTAAGTCTCTGCAGCAGCAAGCCCCAACGCCTGACATCATACTGAAACACAAGCCTGTTCGCCGCAATGGAAGATTCTCTTAAAGAGCCATTCATGTCCACTGACTGTAGTCAGGAGACTCAAGGAGACTGAAGAGCTGAAGTTGCCCCTGCATAGCGGCTGTCGCACATGAAGTGCGGAGGAAACAGTGTAATTATGTTATTGGCTCCAAGTCCACACAATTAGTTTCCATGTTGACTCATCCCTACCCTCTACCAACATGAACTGCTTCTGTGTTTTTATTGTACGCAAGCTGTGTTGTCAAGCTTTGACTTTCCATGCATCAAGATAACGCAGAGTCTGTTAACATTATGTTCTACGAGCAGTACTGGTGACCGACTACTGGTGTTTTTTCTATCATGTTTTCTGGGGTCCAAGGTCTCAGTTTAGTGTTTTTGACTTAACTCAAGCATGCATCTTTTTCGCCCATAATGTCATTTCCTGTCTTTATGTATGTATTCTTGTTTTTGTTCCATTGTGTCAGGAGCCCAGCAGATGAGGAAGGTGTTCATGACTCATTTCACCAGTTAATAGAAGAGCAGATTCACAACGGTGACCTGGGCGAAGTCTTCGAGCTTCAGCAGCTACAGAAAGAACTAGATGAGGAGAGCCGAGGTGCTTAAGCGCATTCCATCGCAACTTATTTTTGAGATGTTTTGTAAAAAACAACTGGGGGTATGCTTTTACCTGTGTGTACTGCACATACACTGAGCAGTTACAACATGATGTCGACATGCAGTTACAGTTTGTATTGGCACAGTTATAAAGATATTAATGTAGCAATTTCTTTATATTTGTGGTTGTCACTTGCGGTGTAAAATTGCTTTTGTCCTTAATGTGGCCTGTATTTAATTATGTCAAATATTAAGGTCTTGTCAGTGAGATTCTATTTATTAGGAACAGTTTTCAACATTAAGCAATGCAGTTGTGGAGCAGACAACCACAAATTGTCACCACATTTAATGAATAAAGACTCAATTACAACAAAATAATATTATATTTGTAAAGGCAACTTGAATGGGATCTCATTACTTTGTGCATGTGTCCAGAAGAATGTTATGACAGTACATGTGTATTCATGCATATACTGTATTAAATCAGACTTTCATATCCTTAACCTTATATCTACAAGGCCTCATTTGAAGCCCTCCAAAACATGTAATGCAAGATGTTTCTTTGCACTATAACCATTATTAGTGTCTGTCCACCGGATACATACTACTGAGACTTTTACTTTGTACTTGTTTGAATCCCTTAAGATTATGTGGCCCACCTGTCCAGCCCTGGACCAGAGCGTAGGGAGCGGAGAAATCAGGGACGACTGCAGGATAATGAAAGAGAACTTGACCCTTCCATTGGTGAACGTTGGTCTTCAGCCACCTTGAAGATCCTGTCTTCTATGCCCAGTCGCACTATTGGTTAGTTTTTACTAGGACTAGAGAATTAGACCTCATTCACAGTCTTTTTGCCATTTTGTGCATTGTTTAATTTGAAATTTTGGTAGAAGACCCCTTTCACACAATAGAATTAAATATTTGCTGCCCAGTCATGAAAAACTGTAAATTACAATGCAAAATGTCTGCAATCTAACCCTTTTGTGTTACAGACCATTGTAGGAGGTTGGTATTCTCGATGTTGCTGCTTTCCGAACTATTCTTCCGCTTTTTCAGGTCGAAGCAGGGGTGCCATCATCTCTCAGTACTACAACAGGACCATGCAGCTTCGGAGGCGCAAGCAGAGCAGACCCTCCATCCAAGATTTCGGACGTTCAGCTAGACCAAGCATACGAGGTTACGGCATTGAGACAGACGGTACAGATGCAGAGGGTGAGGAAAATGAACCACTGTTGATAGAAGCGCATCAATCAAAACAAAAGCATCAATGAAAATCACACATACCATATACACCATTCTAATAGTTGCTCTTTTCATTAATATAGGGTAGAGATGACATATTAAGTAGAATTAACATTGAATGTGAGAATGTTTTGTACTTTGTACGTGACTTTTGCCTGCTGCCTCTCATGTATGTTTATCTACTTTTTTTCTTATTTACACAAACTATGTGTTCTAGTAAACAAAAGGGAACGTCTGGTGAATAACTTGCAGAACCTGTCTGTAAGTGACAGAGTCAGGATGCTCCGAGCAATGCCTCTCAGTGTTGCAGAAAAGAGTGAACTCAGGTACAATAGAGTTTGGTCATATTATGTCATATGGTTGGCTTCTTCTGGTGCACTGAATGTATTGTTTGCCTGTTCTTGTGTGCAGAAGATTAGCTTTACAAAAGGAGAGACGCACTCTATCTGGCAATCGGATCCCCTGCTGCAGTCGGCTCAAATATTATATCATCATCGTGAGTTACCTCCAACATCCCTTTTTTGTCTGCAATTCCCCCTTTTGGTGTGATTTACACCTGTTAATAGTTTGGATTCACAATGACTCTTGTTATGAAAACCATCGCCTCAGCACCATTCATTGTATCATTTAAATTATAATGGTAAACCATATTCGCTGCAATTCCTCAAATATAAGACACACCTATGAATAGGACGCACCCTTCATTTTAGGATAAAATTCTGATATTTTCTATGTTACTGTGTACAAGACTCATAGTCAGCGTCCATCCATTTTCCATAGCCGCATATCCTCACAAGCGTCACAGGCCTGCTGGTGCCTATCCCAGCTGGCTTCGGGCAGTAGGCGGGGGACACCCTGAATTGGTTGCCAACCAATTGCAGGGCACACAGAGACAAACAACAATTCACGCACCCAATCACACCTAAGGACAATTTAATTTGTCCTGTCTCATTCGTTAACGAGAATTACAAGAGTACCTGGACAATTTTCTGTGACGCATTTGGTGTGAATGTGGTTAATAAAAAACATTGTTTACTCTCACTTCCTTTTTTCAGGGTGCAAGACAGAGTTGGTACAGTTGGCTGTCCTTTGTGCACTCCCTCCAGCTGTGGCAGGTGGCACTCAAGCGAGTTAGCGGCCGGTTCGGCAGCGGGGTCCTATCCTACTTCCTGTTTCTCAAGACTCTGCTCTTCTTCAACCTCTTCCTCTTTCTGATGACCGGTGTTTTCATAGTGCTTCCTCAGGCAGTGCATCCACCTGCTCTGTCTGACGGCAGACGCTCTTTCACTGGACTGGAACTTCTTACCGGAGCTGTAAGCTGTGTTTTCATAATATTTCTCACGTCATCAATTGCCATCTAAGCAGTGGTTCCCATCCAATGTCCGGCTACGCATTAGCGTGCTGTGAAAGATCCTCAGGTGTGCAACGGGAAATTTCTCAGTTTCACCAAATTGGTTAGAAAATAGCAGTTACAGGCAGAGCAATGAAAGCTCTTCCGCTAGATGGCACAAGGATTTATCCTGTGTGTCCCGACGGTTGCCATACACGTAACATAAGATGAATGTTGTGTAAACTAAATTGCCCCACATTCCTCACTAAGTAAACTGAATACTAGTATACAGTAATGTATTTTTTGTGTCAACCAGTTCGTGGTGTCCCTTGCCTACTGCCCGTAGACAGCTGGGATAGGTACCGGCAAGTCTGCGGCTCTATAAAATGCATGCATGGATGGATGGATTGAAGGATGGACATTGTCCATAGATGCAAATGGTTGTTTTCCGAGAGAATGACAGGCAACCGGTTTAGGGTTTACCTAGCCTCTTGCGCAAAATTTGTTTGAATAGAATCCAGATCCTGAATAGGATAAGCAATAGAAAATAAATGAAAGTACTTAAAATAACACATTTTTTTTCCAAGTGTACTGTATGTTCATGCTTAGTTTTCACCAGATGGAATAAATTTGTCTATTATATTTACAGAACGCTAGCAACTGTCCTCTGGTCATATTTCAGGGATATTTCTCGAGCACAGTGATGTACTATGGATACTACTGTAACTACACACTGCGTATGAGCTGCAGGAATGAAAGTGGACGGCATTATATTTCCGGCTCCAATGGAACAGAGCTGGACTGCGCATTGAAGCATCTCCCTTACAAAATGCCCCTTGCCTACTTCTTTACTATAGGCATGGCCTTCTTTGTCACATGTATCATTCTTGTGTACAGGTATGCATTTTTGTTGTAGAGAATTGTGCACTGTGAACTCACTAGGAGAACTTTGAAAACATATAACTGAATGGCATACTGCACATGGATGTTTTCTGATGCCTACACACAATGGTGGTTTTATCCCACCAGCATGTCAAAGTCATTTGGTCGAAGTTTCCGAATCGACAAATCACATAGCATCCTGGCCATGAAAACCTTCTGTTCCTGGGACTTCAAAGTTATCAAAAAATCTTCCGTTAAACTCATGTCTGAAAATATCTGCACACAGCTCAAGGTACAAGAGAAAATGACCTCACGCATTTACGCTGCTCTTACTTTAATTTATCGTAATATTTTCTCCCATCATTTTCAATCCCCAATTTGCAGGAGCTATTGGCGGAGGTGAACCATAAAGATTCCAAAATCACTTCATGCCAGAAGCTGTGGAGAGTAGCGGTCCACTGTCTGGCATGGGCCATCTGTGTAGCGAGTACCACGGCTTGTGTGCTCTCCATCTACTACTTCTCCGAACACATGCACCAGGTATGGTGATATTAGCAACATTGCCATCCCTCCGAAGTACAATATAGTTTGTGCCCTCATTTAAAGACAGAAATTTAGATCTAGTTATTTTTTTGTAGTTCATTGTAATTGTTGCATACCTAATATCCTGCTGGATTTATACTTGCAAAAATGAATGTAATGTCTAGCACCGCCTGTATTTCACTAGAACCTCCAGCAAACCTCTCGCAGCGCAAACAAGGACCCCTTGCTGAACGAGGCCAGCCTGCTGGCTCTTCCAGTGGTTGTGTCATGTATAAACTTGCTGCTGCCAATTATGTTCAACCTAGCGGCATGGATGGAAGACTACGAATCACCTTCCGTCCGCACATATGTTGCCATTGGCAGGTATGACAGCCGGAGACATTGTATGCGCACAAATACTATGCTTTTAAAAAGGCAAGAGAGTGACAACACCAGCGTGTCGTTTTCTAGGAACTTAATGTTAAAAGTGAGTGTGCTTGGAGTACTTTGCTACCATTGGCTGGGTCGAGTGGCTGCTGATCCAAACAGTATTGGCCTGAAGGTATTAACCAGTCTGTCATTTTTGTTGGTTTTTATTTACTTTAATGTGTGATGCTTTCTATCATCCGAAGTGCTGGGAGAGTTTTGTTGGCCAAGAACTTTATCGCTTTCTTTTAATGGATTTCATCTTTACTCTACTGAACACCTTGTTTGGAGAGCTTCTTTGGAGGTGGGTCATTCATAAGTAGGTCTGTTGTTGTCGTCTTATTTATATTATATATATATACACACATACATACATACATACGTACATATGTATATGTGGGGCAGTGCCTCCATGGGTAAACTGATACTGTGGGGATTGGAGAATTAAACCAAGACAAAATTAAACTTTCAAACATTCATAACAATGTTTGAAGTTGTATTTTACAATAAGCATTATCATTCCACACTGAAAGAAGATTTTAAAGAAATGATAAAAGCCCAAATTAATTACATTCATCAAGTGTGTGTGTGTGTGTGTGTTTTTTTCCTTTTGTGACTTTCTCAATTTTCCTCTGGTCTACAGGTTGTTTTCAGAGAAAGTGCTGAAAAAGAAGAGGAAACCAGCATTTGATATTGCTAAGAATGTCCTTGACCTTATCTATGGCCAAACACTAGCCTGGTACAGTATGACCTCTTCTGTCTCTGATGTACACTACACTGGATAAACCTCTGTTGATGACTACAGTCGAGGATTGTCTTGTCCAGGCTGGGCGTTCTCTTCACTCCGCTGCTGCCTGTGGTGCAGATGCTGAAACTCCTTTTGCTTTTTTACATTAAAAAGGTACATTCTAATTTATTGAGCGTGTGTAAAATGTACATATATTTTAATTGTGGGAATTGTGGGATTGATATTGTGTATAAAGAACTTCAATGTAATATTATAACCATCAAGAACTCAGCTGCAACCAAAACGTTATTGTCAATGAGTATATAGTGCCGCTTGTTTAAAAAGAACTTGATTGACATTGTTGATGTTTTGTAATATCATACTTCATCAACAGACAGAAAAGAAAACATGGAATGCAGAGTACAGTGCCATCGTATCAGATGTAAAAATAGAGCAATTTTGGTTATCAAAAAAATTGAGGAATGACTAGCTATCAGGTCTTAAAAACAAAAACTCTTGTGAGCTATTTTGTTGTCGTGCTTATATTTGTACAAACAAATGCACCTTTATCTGTACCAGAAATTTGAAATGGAAAAGAAACTGAAGAAACAAGGGTGATCTAAGTTTTTTTTTTTTTTTTTACGTGAATGTCATTTTCTACTCTTACCACATGTAATATTTGCATGTAAAGTTTATACATTTTGCTATCTTATCATCTAGAGCAGCGTGATGATGAACTGTCAGGCCCCCAGTAGGCCATACAGAGTCAGCCAGATGACCACTATCTTCATCACTTTACTCTGCTTCCCTTCCTTCCTCGGAGCGTCTGTGTGTGTCACGTACACTATGTGGAGGTAGTAAACTTGCATGAAATATTTCTTCATCACTATGTCTGAACAGATCACCTCTGTCAGAAAATCTCCTACTTATTGTGTCTTTCACATCCTATGCATTGTCTCTCTCTCCAGTATCGCACCCTCCTCCACATGTGGCCCCTTTCGTGAGCTCAAAACAATGTTTCAGGCTGGAAAGCATTGGGTGGAGGACCTAGAAAAGGAAAATCCCAATTTATCAATGTTGGCCAGGGCTCACTCATTTCTAGTAGAGAATCCACTCTTCCTGTTTGTGGGAGCAGCCATCTTCCTGTTAGTATTCCACCCATAAAAATAATATAATATAGTAATAGCCATATGTTGTTGTGAAGTCGGACATATATTCACAATATATAGTTTGTGTATTATGTAGTGGTATTCTTTATTGGAGCCATGATATCTGTTTTCCCATCAGGATCATCATCTATTTCCACAGTCAAGTGGTGGATGGTCAAAGGAAAATCATTGGCTTACTGCAAGAACAGATTGAGAATGTATGTAGAGTTTCATATAATACTTGCTGAAAATGTTCTTTGTGACTAGTTCCCCCAACATCTCACTGCGTATCTCTCCGCTGCTCAGGAAGGAGAAGACAAAAAGTTTCTCATTACTCGCCTGCAGTCCATTCATGAGCAGAGACGAACCCCTGCCAGGAGGCTCACGAGCCAGGTGAGTACAGTGAGTCTGGGTTTACACTCTGGGTCAGGATTTCTCAATGCTTTGATCATAGTTCACCGGTTGATCGTGAAGGTAGTATTGGTAGATCGCATGACCTTGTGCAACATGAAAAAAAAAGAAAAAACACAGTTGCTACCAAAGAGGCTGAAAGCTAACTTGAGATGCACATATGTAACAGGCAGTCAAGCTTTCAGATTTAAATTTCTTTCCTGATGTCACCGTGTGCTACTTTTATTGATGTATAAGCTTCAAAACACAGGCAACTTGACAATACGGGAAGCGCAAATTATTGCTCCATGTAGTAACACCGAGTTGCCCTCCAAATGTTTAGCACTATTGAGAAAGGCAACTCACACGTCTCACTCACTCTACAAAGCGAAACTAGTTGTGGATAATCCGTTCAGAAAATCACCTTATTCCTAACACTCTTGTCCTCTCTAAGGTCTTTAAAGAAATAACTATTTATTATAAAACACCTACTAAAAAGGATGCTTTATATGTAACTCAAATTAACATTCACATTTGGGTAACATCGTAGTGTTTCCAAGATTCAAGGTACATTAATTATTTTGCACAGGTCTGTCAACATTGTTTTGCCAATGGACTACCAATGACATTTAAAATTGACAATCTCATGCTGATTGGCTCTTAGCCAAGGAATGCAAGATAGATGTTTTGAAATCACCCCCAAAAAGCATTATCAAGTAAATTAAGTTCAGCAAAATTTTGCTTTTTACTTGTAGTTTATGTGACAGATGGCATCTGTTCAAATGTGTGTTTTGTTTTATGTAACCGTCATTTAAAATATTTTTCCAACGGTTAAGTGGATAGTTAGATGGACTTACAGAGATAAAAAACTTTTTGAAGCATAATGATGCACCTTAGTTTGTGTGATTACTATTTGCAGCCTCGACCTGGTGGAGCACATTTAACTACTACTACTACTACTACTACTTTAATGTTTATGCTTTCTAGTGGATATAATTACTTATTGCAGTTCAGTGCCAAAGGAACACACACTACTCATTGTGGTGTGTCATTTACCAGTAAGTTATTTTGTTTTAAGCTCATCTACTTTATTTAGATGATTGGAGTGAAGACTGCAAAGTTTAGCTTTTGCATTTTGTTTAACGCCATGCTGGGTGGGGGGGGTGAGGTTGTTGATTACATTTGTGAGCAACGGACCGGTGATTGACCAGTGGCGCGATGGACCTACAATTACAACCGACAATGATGTCTGATAGACCAGCAAAAAAATGTTATATGCCCACGTACGCTATTTTATGTTTAAAAAAAAAATTAATGATGGTTGCACAGTCAATAGTGTTAATAACACTTGTCAACAACTTAAGAAAAAAACAAATGTACCATATTTTGTAAGCATAAAGTCCCCACATTTAATAGCTATATATAAACATATATAAACATATAACAATGTATATTATAAATGTTGGGTTTCACCATTACAACATAAGTGGCTGAATATGTCACATGCCTGCTCAAATCCAACCGTTTTTTTTTCTAGGATTCTGCCTGATGAGCTACCAACCACTATACTCCAGCAGACAAACCTCCTTCAATCCAGAGGGCTTTTTAACTGGAAAAAGAAACCACTTGAAAAGGGCAGCGGCATCTGACAAAAATTCAAATTTGTAATGCATTTTATGAACTGCACTTAAGTGTATGTGCTGAGGAAATACACTCTGAGGAAAAGGCAGATGAAACAAAGGTTATGGGCATAAACTACATACATAAACTACCTGAAATAAAATGCTAGGAAGTCAAAGTATTTGACTGTATCAGTGGTAAGGTAACGGTTGAAAAAGTTGTAGATGCACTTTCTTGTGAACTGTGAACTGTTTTTATTTTTGCTCATGTGAAAAAAATGCAGCAGTCTTTTTTTTTTTTTTTTTTTTTACATTGTCATTTTATTGATGCATGTGCTGCAGACAACTTTGCTGGAAACTCTTACAATTGAATGTTTTTAGTGTTATAACTCATTAGTTATGCTTATTAAAATATATTTTATACATATTGTTGTTGTGTACTTGTAATAAATCACAGAAGACTAACAAACATCCAGACTTAAGGACATTTCCAAGTCGAGACCATCAAAGTCTTCTTTGAAACTAACTTGCCTGTACAAATGTCGGCGCAATGCACATGCACCAACGTGCTTGTCCACTGCTCATAGCTGTAAAATGCACAAAGATTAAGGATTTTTTTCCAGTTTTTTGAAAAACCTGTTTTTTTTTGTTTGTTTTTTTTTTTCTCCAGTTTTTCCACTATAATTTTTCCTCTTTTTTCATTTCATTTATCTATTTTTTATAGCCACTTATCCTGACTGGTCACAGTCCAGGCAGTGGGTGGGTTGCCCGCCAATTGCAGGGACATTTAGGGATGAACAACCTGGACTGGTATCATGTATGTTTTCCAGGTTTCTTTCCCAGACACCTGATTCAAATGATCAGCTAATCAGCAAGATCAGCAGAAGCTTGATAACGATTCTGAGCCTTTGAATCACCCCTGAGTTAATGTGTTCAATACACTTACTATGCGTGTTTATGGAGTGTGCGGGGAAGCCGGAGATATTTTTTATCATGAAAAAAAAAACATTTTTAAAAACTGAAAAATTGTGTTGGAATGAATCACCATATGTTAAATCAGAAATTTCTTTTTTAACAAATTAAAAAAAAATAAAGAGGGCAAAACTACGGCGCCACTGTTAGTTTTCATTTGTTATCAATAAAGGTTGTTCAAAGGGACTGGGTGACGTCACAAAACACGATGGCCGCTAGTGGTTCATCCGTGATGGTCCTAACTCCAAATGGAAGAAGGCAGACTGTTAAGGTGTCCCCAAATACTCCGTTATTGCAGGTAATATTCGTTTAAACTACATTTCACGTTTCCTGTTTGAAGCGGTAACCTTGGTATTAACAGTTTTGCTCCCTGTTAGCGTGTTTGGCTAACTAGCTATAGCCAGTGACAGATCAAGTTCTGGATTCCTGGGTTTTGTTTTGTTATACTTTGGTCGGATAACATAATGCCGTCAGGCTAATAAATCACAGTCTAACCCACCCCCAAGTCAGATTTTTGTAGGCAATTGCTCTACTAAATCTTTTTGAAGATTTTAGCAAAAATTAACTCTCAAAAAGCCTATTAGATTTAGTGTTTCATACAATGTTCTTTTACCGCTATCTATTGAGAGTTAGGCACAAAATAGAGAAACAAAAAGATGAGTTATGCAGTTATGTTTTTAGCGTGATCATGTTGTGTATTGTCTTCTTTGTAGGTGCTGGAGGAGGTCTGCAAGAAGCATGGATTCAATCCCGACAATCACGGCTTAAAGTAAGTTGTAATTTAGTGATTGAGGTTTAAAATTCATCCCTCGTTTTGATGTTGGCGTATCATCTAAAAGAATGAAATGTATTCATGTACTTGTCACTCAAGGGGTTTAAGGTCCAGTCCACTATATATTTTTCTATATATGTAGATGTCTATAGATGTGTTGTCCAATTTAATAATAACATGTTGGTACTGCAATTCCTATTTACAGTTAGGATACCTCACAAGTGAAAATTTCTGTTGATATGCTTTAAAATATGTTTCTATGAACACAACGGTGCCTTATTTGTCAGGTTTCAAAGGGCTGTTCTCGACCTTACGCTACAGTGGAGGTTCGCCAACCTGCCCAACAATGCTAAGCTAGAAGTGGTGCCAAGTACAAGGACACAGACTGTGTCTGATAGTCAGGTACGTTGCAAGTCTGTATGGGCACTAAAGGTTCTGCCTTGTGTGGCCACCTGTCCACACCTTCTGTGTGGTTACAATGAAACTTCATCATACCTTTTCCAAGCTGGTTCTAAAATGGAGGTTGAGTGGGACTGTGACATCGCTATCGTCTGATTTTCAGCAAATAGGTATATATTTTAAGCAATGCAGAAAGGAGTTCTGTTGCACTTGCCCACCTCCTGGTTTTAAGCATGCTAGATAAACCGTCTGCCACAAAGTCAAAAAAATACAATGTATACAGGACAGTACAAATATATTGTGTTATACAACGATGCATAACCACAATTACAATTTCTTGTAGACTATTGTATGAAATAGTGAACATTTGAGCAAGCAACAAGCACAGCTTGCAGGGTCTTTTCACTTAATCGAAAAGTGTCTGGGTCTCCAGAAGGAGGGCAAGATGCCTCCCATGAAATCTTCTGATGGCCTTGACAGCAATGAAGATGTCCTCCTGCTGCAGCTCAAAGCCTTGGGTAGCCACCAGAGTGTGTTGATGACTAGCCGCCGGTAGCACCAAGTTGCGGAGGTGGCCAAGTGAATGAGAGCAAGGTCCACATTCAAAGTGAATAGATGCGGTAACTGTTAGAGAAATCTCAGAAAAGAAGACTAGGACAAGCCTAGCTGCTTAAACAGCAAAAAGAGTAACTCAGACCAGCCAAGATTGACTTTTCTATGCCGGGCATAGGGAAAAAAGCTTGGGCAAATGAACTCGTGGGTCTTCCAATGCTAATTTCACTGCCCAGCCGTCCCCCCCTGGCTTTTATTGAGCAAAAGCATAGCAGATTACAAGACACAACAAAAGAGCCAGCCAGCTGGGCCAAGGTCCCGGCTCACACTTT
Source organism: Hippichthys cyanospilos (assembly GCF_059441005.1). Taxonomy (NCBI): domain Eukaryota; kingdom Metazoa; phylum Chordata; class Actinopteri; order Syngnathiformes; family Syngnathidae; genus Hippichthys; species Hippichthys cyanospilos. Next base: position 8,522,130 of record NC_142375.1, on the reverse strand, counting down.
CGTGCGTCAACAGCTCTATCTAAGGACAGGGTCAAGATGAACTAGGATTGCATAAATGGGTAACAATGAAATAAGCACATAATGATAACAACCTAATATATGATTCCCTTCACAGTAACATGTGCAGAGCTTGTGAAGTTTGAAGTTTTTTTTTACCACAAGCTTCACTGTTTCATCCTTAGGTCCATTTGAAATTGTAAATCGGTTTGGGTTTTGTTGTAAAGCACAATATATGCACCGTATAGGCTGTAATTTTACATATTGGAGGCTGACTTTCTACAGCCTCGGAAGCTTCTTGAGAAAACATGCTTATGAGAGTCAACATCTACATTTTGAGTTACCTAAAAATGTTTATCTGCCATTAAAGTGTGCAAATGGCAGACTTGATTCGACGAGAGATTCTGTGCAGCCAGAAAAGGTTTTTCGGCTGTTCACAGAGGATAATATGGCTCATCAAAAGTCATGTTGACTGATAGCTATATATTTTCTATTGATATCCGAATATTTCATATACAGTAAATGTTCAATTTGTTGTTGTTGTCAATTGTATTGTGCGGCATAACAGCCCATCAACATAATAGTCTGTGCCCTTTTATTATTGATGAGTCTGTATGGCTCTTAGATTTTTCCATAGTAAAATCGTGTGCCTACTGAATATCCCAGGTGCGGATTGCACTGCAGATGGAGGATGGCTCTCGTCTCCAAGGTTCCTTTTCTTGTGGGAAGACTCTTTGGGAGGTCCTTACACATTTCCCGCAGATCAGGTTTGTGTCTGGCTATTTTGATGTCTCCCCTCTACCTTTTAAAAATCATTTATGTTTTTTTCTCAGTCCTCAACTCTGTTTGACCTCAGTGTGTCAAGAAGTGCAACCGGGTCCCGCAGCATTAGCACAGCACTTACACAAAACATGTGCATAAACACACACACCAAAGCCCACATGCAGCTGTTGCCCAGCTGTTCCAGTTACTAAACATTCATCCAACACACATCGCTAGTTAATTAGATTAATCCACATCCTGATTCTTTTGCTCCGAGCTGGAAGTTAAATACACGCTTTTGTTAGAAAATCTGAGGCAAGGCCCCGCAGACACATCAGGGGAAAAAATTTGGAGAGGTGTTGTCACACCATGATTGTCACACCATGATTTTTTTGTAAAATTGTATCAAAATGAAATTCAAACATACTAAAGTTATATTGGAGTATTTAATACAACAAATGCGAAGTGAAAACTTAACAAAGACATCAATTAACCCTGTCTTAATTATGTCATCTTTCCCCAGTGTGTCAGACCTGACCCAGACTGAATCCACTCCTGTGTGTGTTTATATGAGAGATGAGGTACAAAATGTACACTTACCTATCAAGACAGCAGAATATGTGTGACACCCAGTTGTTAGAGCATGTTTTTGTTTGTATTGTATGCAGGTGTGCGGGGAAGCGGCCCTCAAGAAGGCCACTCTGAAGTCATTAGGCCTTACTGGAGGAAGTGCCATATTCAGGTAAACTGCCCTTTGAAGCTTACCTGTTATCAGATTTTAGTAGATGTATTCAAGTGAGTAAGTCATTTATTGTGGTTATACTTGCATCCTGACAGATTTTTCCTGAAAATGGACAAAGCACCAGGAGAAGATTGCATGGATTCTAGTGAAGATCCCGTTGTGCCTGTCCCCCATGTTGTCGATGAAAACCAAAGCTCAGCATCTCAACCGGACTCTATTCTTTCTCATTCTGAAGTCTTAATATCTCACAAGATGGCTAAAAACTCTAACCCTGCTCAGTTCATCGAAACCTCACCGGTGCCGTGCCCTGTTCCTTCCACTAGTACGGGAACTACTCAACAGGAAAAATTCCAAGCTACCAATAAAACGACAGCTCCTCCTGTAGTAAAAGGAATGGCAGAGGCTTATGGTGAGGTGTCGGGGCCATCAGGGCTGAACCCCCAATCATCATCATCGTCTTCTACTTCTGATCCCATGGTGCCATTCGTTCCTTTTTCTGGGAGTGGTCAGCGCCTCGGTGGTCCAGATGGAAGTGCAGTTGGTCGTACACTCGCTTCATCTGTATCGTCTTCATCACTGTCCTCGTCTGCGGTGGATTCACCCAAAGCCAAGAAAGCCAAGCCTTCTAATAGCGTAGCCATCAAGGTTAGTGATATTGTATGAAAATTGATATGCTATTTTTTTATGAATACTAAGTGCTTCCTACATTTACGAGTCCTCTAAATATCCAAGTTTTTTTTTTAAATGCAAACCATCATTTTATCTGTTTTTTCATACTCAAATGTTGCAGCCACACTTTCAACATTTGTTTCGTATGGAATGAACAGTCAAACATACATATAATATTGAAGCACACAGAACACACAAGTTAGCAGAGTTATTTTTGATGACTGGAAGACTTAACACGAAATTGCAAGAGAAAACTAAAGGAAGCACTAATGAAGGTGGTGAGACTTTCAGTAGGAGGCTTTCAAATTGCTCCCTGCTGAGCCTGAAATAATACTTCAAAGCAGTATTGGTGTAACTGTAAGATGGGGTACACCCCTTCTTTTTTTTTCCCCCTGCCACTCATGTAAATCAGTGTCATTTTGTTATGCTTCAAATTATCAATCGTTTCACATCAGTAATTCTTTATCTGCAGAATCAACCCACTGCCAAAATGTCAGATGAAAATATGGATGGAGCAGAATTTATTTTGGAGGTAAATACTTGCAGTCTTTAGATCAAACTTGTCATGCCTTCATCTTGGCTTTCACTTTATCACTACAGCCAGTGGCGAGAGAGCCTCTCATCTACCACCTTGAGCGTGTGCCTCATCGCTCTGAAGATGATGTCGAGCTGCCAGATGACTTCTTCGAAGTGACCATGGACGATGTACGCAAGCGTTTTGCTCAGCTTAAGAGCGAGAGGTTAGTTGGACGAAACTGATAATCATGAAGACACCATCAATTTTACCATGTTATTATTATTATTTTAGTTTTATCTTGAGGCACATTCTTTATACGTCAACAGCAACTGTCCTCATAGCAATTGTGGAATTTGTAAACAAGTCCTTGGTGAAACAACTTATTGCATTTGACGTTTGGATTCAGTTATAATTTGTCTTGACAAATGTAGACAGCATCTCTCCGAATGCTTTCAAAACGATGTAGAGATTGACTTAAAAAAAAAAACAACAACAACATTTTAATGATGTGACTAAAGAGGTGCTGTGAAACAACTGTTACAAGTGTTTAGGCCGTGATATTTATTGATGATGAACTCCAGTGACAGTGGACCATTTTTAATCTACAGTTTCTTGGAGGGCTTGAATTATTATACAGTGATAATAGTCATTGTAATGGCACAATAGTGTGTTGGATATTTAAACAAATTGCACCGTGCTTCTTTAATGGATTATCAAGTAAAATCTACACCCATGCACACAAAAAGGGCTCCCTCATTTATTGCTGGCCTTTCATTCCAAAATTTACCCACAATGCTTTCTTATAGTCTACTTTTTAAATTGTTTTTATATGTATTTTAATTTTTGTTTTTCAATTATTCGGTTTTTCACATGGGTTTTCTTTTTTTTTTCATTTATTATATGTCTTAGTCCTTTATGGTTTTGTTATGTTTTATTTTTTTTTGTGTGAACTGTTTTTGCATATTTTTTTTCTTTTTTTTATATAATTTACTATGCTGTGTGGGGAAATCAACCCCCAAATGTTCTTTATAAAAATGTGTTCTATGCGGCCCCATTACCAAGGAATTCTGATGATTAATACATTTGTGGAATATGAGTTTAGCAACACACTTGGGCTGTTTTTAATTCCCTCTCAGGGGATGGCCATTTTGCCACTTTTTGTCAGCTGAAAATGACGTGACAGTTGCCCACAGCTCAGCTTGCAAAAGTCAAAGGACCAAACTCCTAAACAGGTGAGCCATGAGTGGCCACTACCTGAGCCTTGAGCAAATGTGACGTCATTGTCATTTTAAATGTGCTAAGATATCTTGTTGTAAATAAATATTTGGGACTGACTTCCCCTTTTTTATTAGTATGTATTTTAAGGCTATAAAACGCCTCACCACACACTTAATACACTTTTCTCATATGGGCATTAACATCTTTTCACATTTCCCACCAAACACTCCTAATATTCAAATCCTCATAGAAGATAAGCAAAAAAATTTAAAAAATGTTTTCACATCATTGCCTTTCTTCATGCTTTCCTCCCCCTTTCCAAAATGACAGTTGTATTTCTCCCTGTTATTTTTTTCCACTCAAAAGATAGTAACTTGATTGCTCTTTATCATTTAACTGTTCAGGAAATTGTTGGAGGAGGCACCGCTGATGACTAAAACCCTGCGAGAAGCACAGATGAAAGAGAAGATAAACAGATACCCCAAAGTGTGCACACTATACACATTCATTCCCATTTTGAGACACATGCCTTTCTATTGTTTCTACATCTGCCCACTTTTGCTGCGTTTTCAGGCCGTGCTAAGGATCCAGTTTCCAGATCGACATGTTCTACAGGGCTTTTTCAGACCCCTTGAGACAGGTTTGTGTGCATCTCATGTCACTAATTTTACAATTTTTTTCTTTAATAAACAATAAATCAGGGGGAAGTGCAGTCTAAAATAATCATTGTATTTGTTCAACTATAAAGCGCACTGGTTTGTAAGGTGCATCACTGCCTATTAATTCAACAAACCAGTAGTGCAAATAAGCCAAATTTTATTCAACTCAACATGCATACACAAAGCACACCTGATTATAAGGTACACTGTTATTTTTTTGAGAAAATTGAAAAATCTTGAGTGTGCCTCAGTCATTACAACGTGATTAAAAGCAAATTGCAAAGGCAGCGTTTCCCTGTCAGTTAAGTGGAAGCACCTGTGGGTAAATCCAAACGGTGGAAGCATTTTTAATTTCTGGATGTGGATTTGCCACCTTTGCATATTTCTGCGGACTATCTAATTGTGATGTTCTTCAGGAACACTTTTGCATTTTGCCAAATTATAACACCAACATCAAAGAGAAACAAATTGCTCCAGAAAAGAACGACTAGTTAATCGATTTATATGTTTAAACACTATTTAAATTTCTCCCAAGTAATGCAGTTGCTCAAATGACCTTGAAAGAATAATTGCCCTGTGGCAGTAAAAAAATGTTCACTATTGCATAGAAAAGCTGATCAAACGTAATAGGGATACATTTTACATTACCTAACAGCCAAAGAAGACAAGTTAAATAAATAAATAAAAAGAATAGCATCTTCAATCCCAATATCGAGAGGGACAAAAAAGACAATTACTTGGACGGATTTTTTTTTTTTTTACTAATCAGTCAGCTTTAGTGTCAGAAATAATTCTGCTTCACATGAATTACGCTCTTTCAATTTGTATTTTTATTTCTAGTTGGAGCTTTAACGGACTTTGTGAGGAGCCACTTGGAGGATCCACTGCTTAGTTTCTACCTCTGTAAGTGCCATGAAAACAGATGCTTCTTTCACATCCACCATATCGTTTTGAAACATTTAAAAAAATATATAGCAGGAAAACAGTGATATTTGAGAAGTGAAACGAACTTACGAATGTAGGATTTACAGAAAGTGTGTATTAACTACTTAAAAGAAAGTAGGCAGGTCTTGTTTTATAGATTTGAATATTGGAGAAAAAAAATTGGCTAGCTCATTGACCCTTGACTTACTTACACAGATGAAGCCAACCATAAAGAAAGAGTATTTAAAGGTGGCCAGATGCAAATTGTTCTCATCGTATCTTCTCCAAGTAGTGGCTGCACAGGAGCCTCAAAACAACTGTCAAATGACCCGAAAACAAAGATTGTTCAAAATCATGGTGAAGGTAAAGGATGACATAAAGCTAGCTCAGAGATTTCAGCTCTCAGTTTCCACTGTGAGGAACCTAGAGAGGAAATAGAAAACCACAGGCACAGTTCCAGTTAAAGCCTGAAGCGGCAGTCTGAGACAAATCTCAGATAAACAGAGGCGAAGGATGGTGAGAACAGTCAAACTCAACCCACAGACCGGCTCCAAAGACTCACAGCATGATCTTGCTGCAGATGCAGTGTCACTGTGCATTTTTCAACTATTCACTGCACTTTTGTTAAAGTTTGAAGATCGCATGGGTTCCGGTCAGTATCAGCAGTTTCTTGCAAACCATGTTCAAGAATCAGTGACAAAATTGAAATTGTGCCATGGCTTGATACGAGATAACGACTCAAGACACTGCTCATATTCTACTAAGGAATTCATGCAGAGGAACAAGTACAATGTTCTGGAATGGTCAGACCTGAATATTGGTGAAAATCTTTGGAGTGATTTAAAGCACGCTGTCCAGTTTGGGAAACCATCAAACCTGACCGAACTGGAGATGTTTTGTAAAAAGAATGGTCAATACCTGCAACCAGAATCCAAATCCTCATTGGAAGCTATAAGAAGTGTTTAGAGGCTGTTGTTTCTAGGGTTAGGGTTGCAACAGAAGGGTCTACTCAATATTGATGAAATTTATCTCTTGGGGTGCCCAAATTTATGCTCCTGCCTACTTTTGTTGAAACAATTATTGCACACTTTTCACTTTTTCATACAACTGTGTAATTTTATGTATTCCATTAAGTAAATACCACATTAAAACAAAATTACTTAACATCAAATAATGTGTGCCACAATTATTAGCACCCCTGATGTTAATATTTTGCACAACATCCTTTTGTCAAAAAATGGCACCTAATCTTTGATAATGTTTCACAAGATGGGACAATACAAATGAGGATCGTCGACCATTCTTTTTTGTAAACCCTCTAAATCACCCAGCGCCATGGGCTCTCGCCGCTTTAGCTCACTCCACAGGTGTTCAGATGGCTTGAGGTCTTGGGAATGAGATGGTAATGGGAGAAGCTTGATTCCGTCTTCATTTTAAGGCTTGCACCAGGGGTACCTGAGTCTAGACCTCGAAACCCCCTATCCAGCCTGTTATCAAAATTTTCCGCAACCAACCCGCATGATTTCAAATCATCAAATTTTGGGTGGTTGAAACTTGAGGATTTGAACTAAACGCTGATATTTGCTTATTACGGACTGGCCCGTCCCTAAACCCTCCCAAACAGTTGTCAATATTGTACATTTATCAATGGACAGCCATATGTTTGAGTGGCTTGATAACTTCTCCCCTATGTCGCTGAACTTCAGACTGATACAGGAAAGTTACAGAAAGTACTGCAATTAACATGATATGAACTCATTGATGACTATAGATGTCAAAGATCTATTTTTACTAGACAGTCATAGAATTTAAAAACCTCTTTAATTAAGCTGGCAAAGTACATTATGACTATAAATTAAAACAATTAACATGTCAAGATCAGCGCACATTTTAACAGTCCAGCAATTCGATTTGACTTTCTTTTTTTTTTTTTTTTTTTGTCCAGTTATCACGCCTCCCAAAAAAATTCTGGATGATCCTGCTGTCACACTTTTTCAGGTAAGAGGCGTCACACTGTTTGGTAGTTCTGTCTAATTGAAGGATAGTATCCAAGCCATCCAAATCAGTCACACTCTTTAAAAAGTTACATATTTTCTCTATCAATACACACATTTGAGCTCTATGATATGTCAACCATCTTGAAATTGATGCATTTCATCTTGATATTCCAGGCTGATCTGTTTCCTGGTGCCCTGGTATACCTTGGCTCTGATGTGAAGACAGGTTTCTAATGTTTTTTTTCTTTCTCTTTTTTCTCATTTGAAGCATAACCCAGTGTGATATGTTCTTTACTGTGTCTGTTATTGTGTGTCAATAGAATTATACCTAAAGAGGGAACTTCTGGAATCTTCTGTCTCAGCTTTGCAAGCAAATGAATCCATCGCAAGGTATGTCGATACATGTGTGCAATTCAGTCAGTGGACCCTTCAAATGGTCCTTGTTGGACAATTAGATTTTTTTTTTTTTTTTTGTCAGGGTGTGTGTCAAGTTACGAAAAACAATTGACGACCAAACATGACTTCTTGCAAACATGACTCCTTTCAAATCCTCAATTCAACAAACAAGTCATGCCTGAAATGACACAGAGGATAAATCTCTCTTGCTCCTATCCCGCCTCTGTGTGGGTCTTTTGTTACCTCTCACTGCTCCCCTCTTTGCTCATCTGGTAAAGAAAAAAAAGAAAAAAGTGGCAGGCCTCTCGTCATTAAATTTGAAGTGCAGCTCCTTTAGTTTGCAGTGCTCTTCATATCATATCAATTATAAACATATTAAATACTTAGACATGGTCTTGTAAGCATTGACCAATAACAAGAATAAACTGCCACACAATTGAGATGTAAACATGTTACTGTATGTAAACAGCACTGTATACCAGTAATACACAAAACTGGCATGCAGATTGCAGTTATGCAAACAAATCTTTGGCTTTCCACTTAACGTATCCACCTGTTTATGTTGTATGAAACTACATTGATAACTAAGTAGCTCAACAACCCAGTCAGCAACGTAAGCTTTTGTGAAAGTTAAATTATATAGCAATGGCAGCCCCCCCATCGATTAAATGAAGAGGAATAATGAACATTTTTCTTCTGTCTTCATTTTCATTCATAGAATCGGACAACACACCATATGACCACATACGGCACTTCCATTTAACAAACATTTTATCAGAGAAGTTGTTTGGTTTGGTCACTGCTAATTGTGCCTGTGTGCAAACATCAGTGGCATGTCAATCGAAGTCAAATCTTTCATTTTACATGTGTTGCACACATCAGCCAAATAACGTTTTCACACACAGACCATTTGCCACAACCACACTTGCATCACGATGGCGGCAGGTTGAAGTTTCCTTTTCTCTTCGCGAGAAAAAAGGTCTTACGAAGACAGGGGGAAAAATACTACAGTGAACAATTGACACAAAGTGTACACCTTGTAAATATAGTGTCCCCTCCAAATACACCAAGAAACCACTGACATTTTTGACCTAGTTTGGACATTTTCACATAGCGTAGCCGTCTAATCAATGATGGTTGAGACCAGGGGTCACTAAGATGACCCGCTGGTACCAGGTACCCCCCCAAGGATGACATGAGTAGCCTGCAGGCCTGTTCCGCAAATAGCTTAAGTGATAGGACATAGTGAGTTTCCAGGAATTTTACAGTTATACATGTATTACATTTACATGACATTATTACTTGATTTACCTATTTGCTACAGCGGTTTCTTGACTTATATGAGAATCATTAACATGACCAGTGTCTTCATGCATATAACGTCGATGGCCCTGTAACAATAACGTTATGAGCCTTAGAAAACTAAAGTACATATTTGGGACTTTTCTTTTTCCTACTTGCCCCTCATCTCCAACATCCCAGCTGCATGTTGCAGTCACCGAAACATTCCCCCAGCTGTTCGGCCACTGAAGAACTGCTGCCTCCTCCGAAGCCAACTGCTGACACCAGCGCATCCGCGCGGGACGATCAAAACCAACCTCCAGCAAACACCCAGGCCGCTAAGCCCAGCAGATCGGTCATGGGCAAGGTGCCCAAGTGGCTCAAGCTTCCAGGTGGGGATGGAACTCAACAGAGGACACAAGCGCGCATTTTTCACCCCTGCTTTGAATTTTTTCGTTTGATCCCAGACGCTATGCTGACTCCGTTTTCTTCCTGCTTGGCTGTGCAGAACTTGTGCAAGCAGCTGCTCAAACATTTCATAGGCCATTGACACACGTTTCTAGGTTTAGTTTTGCAGATCAAACAATTTGTAACTGGAAAATAATGGCTGTAAAAATACCCAAGTGATAAGATTTTCATTATGAAACACAAGTCAAGGATACATTGCAACGATTACCAAGCGACTCTCCAAAGGGGTGACAAATGCGAGTTACCTTGTGCACTTTGTTTTTCTCGTTTTTTTGTACTCCTATAATATACATTATAAGTACACGATTATAATGTATATTTAAAAATAAATGTTATACAACTCACATTTTAAATTATATCTCAACATCCTGCTTTTTAAATCAAACATTTTTAAAAGTATTTTCTTTGGTAATTATTTTATCCTTGAGCAACGATGTGTTTTCAGAGGATTTATGTTTTTTTTGTTTTTTTTTCCCTGTTACCTTCATTCGCATTTTATTTGGCTGTTGCACTCAGGGCATCACTCAAGTGCCAATGCCAGGAGTGCCAGAAATCCCAATTTTGACTGTGTCTTTGCAGGTAAGAAGTAAGGGTGTGCAAGGGTGAGAAGTGTAACCATGCCAGATGCCTGCCACTTGCACAGCCAGGATTTGCACTTCAACCTCAACTTTGTGACTGCTGCATTTAAATTCATCCCAAAAGTTGCCCGCCACTTTGAACTGTGTGAGGTAATGACTGCTGGAGTGAAGAATTGATATATGATGAAAAGACTGGTGTGATTCCATTCTGGTTGATGTGGGAAGAAAGACAACTGGATGTGTTTTATGGCTTAAGTATAGTTCAAGAATAACAGATGCTGTTTGAACAAGATTAGATGTGAATGCTGATTTTTTTTTCCCCCTCTAATGACTTATGGACTGGTTTTCTTGCTGATCATTTTTGTGTTCTACCACACACCGCCATTCAGCATAGGCATAAATTGAATTTATTCCCATGACAATTGCTCTTGTAATTTACTGTTAGGACAGGATGTATGGACAGGCTGGATAGTTTATTGATTGAATAATGTCTAAACGAAAAACTCAACATCTTACATGTTTTCCTTTTAGAGAAGTGCAATATCAAGTCTGGACTATAGGAAATGAACAATACAGACAAGTGCAGTGCATCGCAGTACTAAAATCTCCCACTGCTGCCCTCCTGTGGTGTAAAGGCATTCATATATTTTATAGGAAGTACAAATTCTTGCTTTACCCCTGGGGGAAATTTTGACCCAACTCGGGCTTTTTGATATGTGAGATCCAAGTAAAAGCATACAAAAAAACAAAAAGAAGTAGGAGGCTACTCGTCAAAACATCATGACTTTCAATATGCCACGCTGCTATCCCTTGTAAATGCTAGAAAACGGGAAGTCGAGGATTACAACCTATAGGTGTCAGATATAGCCCGTCTCGGGTTTATTACTGCCATTCAAAATTAGAAATATCGTTTATTTTGGACATATTAAAACCCAATTTTTGCATTAATCTTAACAGCAACTCTCAAATGGACCGCAATAGAAATGTGTGTGCCCCAACACCACCAGGTGGTGCTAGTGGCCAATTTATGACATTGGATGATTGGCTTAGCCTGGACTCCCATAAGGTCTTCAAAAGACATAATACTATGCCATAATTGCATAGTTACTTAATTGTACAGTTTTTTTGACGATACATAAAATGGATATTTTATGGGTTGCACCAATTTAGGTGAAGGCAAAATATCAAGAGAACTAGCGATAGCGGATAGTCAAAGAAACGTGAGTTAAACACCGAATCGAAACGAAAACACTTTCATTTTCATTGAACCATTGCTGTGAAGCTTACTTCAAATCTTGGGACATATAACGTGTGACGCAGCACCAGTCGTCACCAGTAGTTAACGGTTTAATCAGGTGAATCACTGACTTCTGCCTCACGATTCTAACACGTGACCGATCGAGGCGATATGAATTTGAAATACCTCAATAAAAATCTTTTGAGTGTTCTCCATTCCACATAATGTCCGAAATTGCTCAAGTACACCCAAACTGAAAATGTTCCCCGAGCTCGCTCATCAGTAACAAAATGCACACGTTGATAAATCATTTTTCAATTCATTCATCTTTATTTGTTCAAAGGATATCAATCTTTTCGTGTGCAAATGTAGAGAAAGATGCTATCAAATCAACTGCAGTGAACTTTTCTGCCAGGAGAGGTCACTGTTATCCCCCCCAAGCAATTTAATTTGAAAGTTTTGGTACTTTATGCATTGTCATGCATTTGGGCTTAAAAATAAGCTAAATTAAAATTATTCAAGCCAAAAGTTTGCATAAATAAACCTAGCATGTTTTGTGTACGACAAACCGAATTGGGAAAATTTTGGTGGATTACCTTTTGGGGTCAAATTAATAACCCAAAACTATAAAGTTGAGTCAGGCCCAATGTTTATATATTTTGAGCCAACAGTTTTTAGAATGTGTTTTTATTGACACATCTGTTGCAGCTAAAAGCTAAACGAACTTTAGAAAAAAAAAAAATCAAAGACTTTACTTGCATAAAGGAATCAATGTGTAAACGGATCCCATCTTCCCATTTAGAAACCATCTGAGATCAAGATGAAACCATTTTGATATTCTTTCAAAGTTCAGTAATCTGCCATTCAATAGGCTCTGCATCGCATCCCCATGGTTAGCCAACCCCATGTGCACACCCCTCACACTCATTAGGCCATGACCCATCCCTAAATAACTTCCGTTCTGGTCCGACTGAGCCCCAGCATACCACCTGCACAGCGAGCGCGCACTCTTCGAAGGCTGCGAGTGTGTGAGGAGGGAAATAAGTGTTAATGTTTGAGCACAGTAGTCACAAAGTTCTCACTTTGCTCTGGACTATTTTCTTTGGATTGAAATGATCAACATGCTGTCAACTTTTTGCTACAAGGGACTAGCCAGGGCCTGACTACGGCACATGGACGTGCGTTCTCTGTTTTGAAAGGTGGGCGGATCGCAGGAACTTTTTTATCCTCCACCTGTTGATCAAGCAAGTGTGGAACATTCAGCAGAGAAAACGGAACATAACCCTTCATTGGTGATATTGCACCCTGGGGTATTTACTTTCACGAAGGACGGAAAATAATTTATTAAGAGAAAGCTTAAATTCAGACGTGATTTTAAAGAGCGCCGTGGCTTTCAGATTCCATTTGTATTCATTTTAACCACCTAGTGATGGATTCGCAGGGTGGCCCATACCTGAACACAAAGGCGCTCCTCTCACCCCTCGGCGCTGCCCGTCTTTGCCAGCTGGCTATGGGCTGTGCCGTGATCGCCATGGTGATCCACACGGCGGGGTACAGCGGTTCCCACGGTGTCTTCTGCATGGCCGTGTGGTGCTTCTGCTTTTCCATGTCGGTGTTGGTTTTCTTTTTGGATGCCACTCGTCTCTACAGCTGCCTGCCAATTTCCTGGGACAACCTCACCGTCACGTGCGCCGCCTTTGCCACGCTCGTGTAAGTCATCTCAACATGACAAACTCAACAAACCTGACCCAGCTTGAGGCCTTTGCCTGTGTGGGCCAATATTCCACAGGAAAAATGCTGAATGCTGGTTGACACATTTTTCCTCCAGACTTTTCCTGACACACAGGAATAGTCTGGAGGCAATTTGAAAAAAACAAAAGGCAAAACTAATGTCATAAAATAAGACATTGGACTAGGAAGTAAATTATCTTGAAGATAACATTTTTTATTTTTTTTCATAAAATACTTGTTAAATTTTGAATATTTTCAATTGTGAGTTATTTTCCTTCTTATACTTATTGGTCATATTTAACTCATGGATTAAATTGCAAAAATTAAAATGTTTTGTCACAAAAATGAAAAAACTAAATTCCTGGGGGATGAATCATTTTGAGGGCGAGTGTATATACACACAGTGCCAAGCATTGTATTTTTGAAAATACTGGCAAAAAAAAAAACAACAAAAACGTTTTCTACATTTATGTAATATTTGATTCATTAATGAATAAAACATAGTTACTACTGTACAGTATGTTGACCATCCGTAACAACAGAGTGATTGGACAAATGAACACCGCTGTGCTGGTTGAGGCAAAATTTCAATGTTTTGCAGATCTGTTGCCAGCAGGAGATTCGAGCTATCTTCTGACTTCTTTTTCCCAACATAAAAATTAGTGATTTGTCTAAAACAAACATAAATTGAATGTGACCGGGTTGCGCAACCTGGGGTGAAGCCACATGCCATTTGCAGACAGCACGGGTGGACAAAAGTCAAACCTTGAACCTCAAAACTGTGGCGCAGCCATGCTAATCACTCATACACATAGGCAGATTATAGATATATAAAATTTGTGTTGAACACAGACGAAACCTAGTATGCAAACATAACATACAGTAATGACATAGATACTACAAGAAATACAGACTTTCGAACAACTATTATTTAAGCACATACTTGAGCAGTATTGTACTTTTCTGACTTGCCTATCCAATGACACCCAAAACCCTGAAAAGTATTTGCAATAATAAAAAAAAGAAAAGTGATGTCGTAGGGGTGCTGAATTAAAACAGAATAAAAATTGTACCATTCAAAAGTTTGAAAATACCTTCTTTTTCACATGGGCTCAAACTAGAGCTGCAGATACTAAGTTTTTTGGTACAGAACATTAAATCAAACATCCAGTATTGGGGTAAAAATTTATCGGTATGGTTTGTGATCAGTAAGAAAGGCAACTGTAAGCATCGAAGTGTACAGTCATATACATCTATCACGCCAGCCTATATGGAGCACTCGAGCGCTGCTAGCTATCGGGTAATTTATGCCAGATTCAGCTACAAGTATAACGGAACCTTAGCTACCGGTAACCACTTGCAACGGGTGGCGTACATTAATGTCAATTTCAGCCTGTTTGTTATTTGTTAGCTCCCTGAGTTAGACACCGAATCTGACTCCAGAACAACGTTTTTTTTTTTTATATCGGCGTGCAAATGTTGCTGTTGAAGCTGTTACGCTGCGACTCGCTGCCATATACATCTTGAAAATAAAGGTGTACCAAAGTTTTCATGTCCATACATTATTTAGAAAAGTAAGGTTCATTTGGAAGTTCTTTTCACAGCCTTTGCGGTATGTTTTAGTTATGCAAAGCAATGACAATTGTTGCTGCGATTGGCTTGATATGTATATTTTTTTAGATTGTGTACACTAATAAGTAAATAATATCCCGGGCAGGGAAAAAAATGCCAATAGCATTACTTTGAACCAAGGGTCTTGAATTTTCTCAAGAAAACAAGAGGCCAAGAAATTTTATCTATTAACTTTTGATAATACAGAGCTGTGAACATTGAGTCAATGCTGATCATAAAACATCACATCATAAAGCTGACAGAAAAAATACAGGACATGCGAAGCTGTTGTCTGGGGAAAACGTGCCTACTTTGAAAATTCGAAATGATAAAACAGTTACGATTACTTAAGGTTTTTTACCCAATGATTCCATCAATATTTCTTCATAATTTCAATAAATTACACAACTAGTCAGTTCATTTTTAAATGATAAAAAACACTGAAATAGAGGGTATTTCCAAACCTTTGACTACTGGATGTTTTTGTGTTCGTCACACCACATGCCTACATGTCCATGTTGTCTTTTGCAGGTATGTGACAGCCTCGGTGGTCTATCCGCTCTTCTTCGTCCGATCCGAGTGTCCCTACGCAGGCTGCGATGTCCGCAATTTCCGCATCGCGGTCACCGTCTGCTCCATCCTGGCGACCGTGGCCTACGGGGCCGAGGTGGCCCTGTGCCGAGCCAGGCCGGGCCAAGCGGTGGCGGGCTACATGGCCACCGTCTCCGGTCTGCTCAAAGTAGTCCAGGGCTTTGTGGCCTGCATCATCTTCGGCGCCCTGGCCAACGGGAGCCAGTATTCCCTGTACGCCGCCACCATCTACTGCGTGGCGGTCTACGCTTTCTGCTTTACTCTGACTGCGGTGGTGGTCATCATGACGGTGTGCGGGCGCACCAAGACGGTGCGCTGTATGCCCTTTGATCGATTCGTGGTGGTGTGCACCCTGCTAGAGGTGCTGCTCTACCTGAGCGCATCGGTGGTGTGGCCCGTGTTCTGCTTCGACACCAAATACGGCTCACCC
Source organism: Hippichthys cyanospilos (assembly GCF_059441005.1). Classification (NCBI taxonomy): domain Eukaryota; kingdom Metazoa; phylum Chordata; class Actinopteri; order Syngnathiformes; family Syngnathidae; genus Hippichthys; species Hippichthys cyanospilos. The sequence goes on along the minus strand of NC_142375.1, from coordinate 8,506,322 downwards.
TGGCGACCGTATTCGTGTCCTCAAGGGAAGTGTCCTTGGGACAGCAAAGTCGTGGTGGCCGTTTTTTCTTTTGTTAACTTCGTCCTGTATGCGGCGGACCTCGTCTACTCGCAGAGGATACGATTTGTCTCTTCGCGTTTGACCAACACTTCCCGCCGACCGTAAGACTCAGGAGCGGGATGCTGGAGCGGATTGTTTCCTTGAGGTTGTACAAAATATGATTGGTGGACCTCAGGAGTCGTTTACAGAAAAAGCAGTTGAAAACATACCTCAAAGTGGAAGTGTTTCAATTCATGACTTCTATTCAGAGTTGCCACCAAGTGCTTCGGTTTCCCCAAATGCTACGTGTTGAAAATTGATTTTCTAGTTGGCCTGTCCGTCATGGACCCTTGAAATTGTCACTGTCAAGCTTGAACACAAAACCGCAGCACGGTGTTTCAAACTTCCTCGCATTATCGCCAATGCAAGAACACATTCGGGATCAGTTAAAAGTTTGGAAAAACCCTCTTTTGTTTCCATCACAACCACCTACCCTCACAGGGGTCGCTGGCATACTGGAGCTCAACGAAGGTCTCTTTGGGCGGTAGGGGGGGGATACACCTGAACTGCTTGCCTGCCATTTGCAAGGCACACAACAACGAATAACCATTCATCCCTACAAACACACCTAAGGACAGTTTACGTGTCCAACATACCTACAGTGCATGTTTTTGGAATGTGAGAGGAAACCAGAGCACACCAGAGAAAATAGATTTAAAAAAAAAAAAAAAAAAAGAGACCAACTGCTTGGGTGAATTTGACCCAATTTCGGGGTTGTTTCATACAGAAAATCCAGGTTTTGGGGATGTCTTGTGCAAAACAACTAATTTTAAGGGTTACTTTCTGAAAAACAACCCGGTCAGTCCTTTTTTTTTGAAACTCAACTGTTGTATTGAATATGGTATTTATGGTATGTATGATCCTTTATGACCTGGAATGACTTTCAGTTCTCAGCTGTGCATTTTCAAGGCTAACTTGAATTTCCTGACCTCATAATGTGTTTGAGACCATTTGAATTTGTTTCATTGTCGCGTGATTAGCCTGGTATGCTTTTCACATGGCTCATTTTGACAATACCCGTTGCGTAACTTCAATAACCCATATCAAAAATGTGTCTCCTTGTACAAGATTTTTGTCAAATTGAGACTGGATGCTCTCTGGAATGCAAAGTTGGAACGTAAGCAACCAACACGTGTGCTCAAGCACACCCCAGTGAAGTTGCAGCTTGATCCTTCAAGATGACCCCTTCTGTCCCGAGTGGATTAGGATGACTAAACAACCATAAATGGCTGGTTGGTATGCACGTTCACATCACTTTTGAACTGACACTCCTGTGGTGTAACAATTCCTTTCCCTATGTATCCTTAGCAAAATAATGCATACAAGTCTGGAATATAAATAGTAGATCTGCTTCTGGCATTTGTGTTATGGCTGTTATCTGAAAAACGTATGCCAGATGACACAAATGTTGTTACCAAAAATAAATGCACATGGCTTTCTACGCTTGTGAAACAAGGCAAAAAAAAGAGGCTGATGTCTTTGAATGTGGCTTATAAAACAGTTCAAACACTGCGTTCATGATTGCGCAATTTAAACTTGGTCAGGGTGACACAACTGTGTTTGCACAGACTTGGAGAGCACATGTGAATTTGGGGACGCAAGAAAAACACCATGTACACACACACACGGTGCATTTTTTCTCCATGCAGTCATAATTATGCACATAGGCAGAAAAAAAATCATACATCCCAGCTAATAATTGTTTAAATGTTCCCCAGTCACTTTGAACAGTTGTTCTTTGTAGCTTCTGCAAATATTCTGACTTGTTATTTGACCACTTGGCTCAGGGTAGAGTTCATTTAAATGGATTTGTTTCCTGGCGTGGATCTGATGTTTGATCGAAACCCACAAATGATCAATAGGGTTGAGGTCAGCTCGTTGAGAAGGCCATTCCAGAAAATCAAAGTCTCCTTTATCCGGCCCCAAATGAAAATGCATTTTTGTTTGTGAATTGTCACATTGGACAGAGTTGTAACACATTTTGCAGGTAGTTTTCTTTCTTCAGTATTCTATCTTCTTTGTGCATTTCACCAATACACACCCGTCCATCTATATATCCATTCATCCATCTGTCCATTAATTATCTCGGCCACTTTTCTTCACAAGGGTTATGGGTGCACCAATACCACTGACAGTAAAAAAAAAAAAAAAAGAAAAACACTCAAAATGGCAATTAGTGCTTTTAGGTCTGAAAGTTTAAAACTAAAACTTGAATAATCCAACTGTATACTGTGTATACTGTCCGGCATAGGTGTCAAATTCTAGTCCTCGAGTGGCGGTATCCTGCATGTTTTCTGGTTTTCTTCTCGCCAACATACATGATTCAAATGATTAGCTTACTCGCAAGCTCTGCGGAAACTTGAATTTTACCCGTCATTTGAATCAGGTGTGTTTGACAGTGAAGCTTCGAAAACAAGCAGGATACCGGCCCTCAAGGACTGGAGTTTGACACTTGTGTTGAACGGGATCACCCCACATGACATGACACCCTAGTATCACAGAGCTGTTTCAGGGCTGAGCAGCAAATCCCGCGCCAACTGGTTGCTTTCTTGATCTAAATCAGTCTCAGACTTGTGAAAGCTCCATCGCGTGTTGGGCACTTTATAACAGTATCATTGTTTCGTCAACGTCTGATGAGAGTGCATATCATTCAGGGAGTGTTGCATATTTTTCAAGTCCTAACATTATAATGGTGTCGCCAAACATTTGAAGTTTGAAAGCGAACCACTTCCGCAGTGAACTTTCTTTCTTCTGATAAATACCACAAGGATATTTCCCATTAGAGGCAACTCTTGCATCACTTTTGCATCCATTCCAACTGACTGAATTAGAAGATGGAGGATCAGTGCAATTGAGACACCTCCCATTAAAAAGCAGGGAACAATGGCCAAACTGACATTGACAGCAAAGCAATGACTTGTTTCCATCCTAAATAAGAGCATTTATTTTATGCTCAGATAACTGAATTCAGGACTGACACTTCCATGGATTCTCCTCACAAGCATGAAGGTACTAAAAAAAGTGCACTATGAACTGTAACATGTAGATATTGCAATTCCACTATTGTCCATAAGGAACCAACAAAGGAGTAGAACATTTCCATTTTGAATGACTTAAATGGTGGTGATATACATGCAGGCGGCTCAGTGGAGCAGTGGTTGGCATGTCCGCCTCACAGTTCAGGGACCCTAGTTCAAATCCACCTCATTCTGGACTTCCAGTGTAGAGCTTGCATGTTCTCCCCATGCCCACATGGGTTCTTTATGGGCACTCCAGCTTCCTCTGACACTCCATATGCATGGCAATGTGTGTTGGACACTCTAAATTGTCCTTAGGTGTGATTGGGTGCATGAATGGTTGTTCGTTTGTGTGCGCTCTGCAATTGATTGGCCACCAGTTCAAGGTGTCCCCCGCCTACTGCCCTAATAGCTAGGATAGGCACCAGCATGCCTGCTAACCTAGTGGGGATGAGCGGCTATAGTAGCTGGATGCATGGATGGATGGAATACAGGGATATGTGGTTAATTGGATGGACGGACTGATGGACAGACCAGACAGACAGATGAGTTACGTATTTTTTTAAAGCCACTTCTTTTGTACTTTGGACACAAATAATTTTTCGGTTTTTTTATGATGGTAAATGTACACATTTTGTCTTGTTTGATGGTAAACACTTCCTTCAACACCGCACAGTGACTAATCACTGTCAGAAAAAAATGTGATCATTTTGCGAAGGCTTACCTGTCAAATAGGTGTCAAGGTGAAGATTTCCACTTTGTCCAATAAAAAACAAAGAATTCTGTCACACCTTGGCAATCAGAGTCGAGTCTTGAGTGATAGCTTCAACAGGGAGACAGAGGTCGATGGACTTTTGAAGGCCATGCATCACTCAAAAACGTGTAGTATGTCCAGTTTCAATGAAACTTGGAAAACGTTTGTTAACTGTTCTGTCATTGATGCCTGATGTATTTATCAATGAATACGGAATTCAGTTGTTTTGCTGCTATAAAAGCACCGATTACAAAGACAGTGCGATGTACTTTATTTCATGCAACTCAAGGATGAGTTTTGCATGAAGTCTGTAACGATCCATTTCAAAGGCCTCTTCTCAGATACCATGCAGCTTCTTCGAATATTGATGTTTCAATTGGATCAAAGCCGTTATATTCTAAAATGTGGCGCCAAAGGTTGCTTTTGCAACACTAATCCAACATTAAACTCTTTTTTTAACCTCTCAATATCACAATCCCTCCGTTGAAATGAGTTTCAAGCCAGAATGGCCTAAAAACAAAAATCACTTAATTTCAGGTGGAATTGTCGAAATCTCTAACAATGATTGCGATGAAAAAAAAATCAAAGTAAACTTGAAACTACAACAATAATTTTCATAATTACTATGTACATATTTTTTTTTCATTTGGGTATCGCTATGTAACTGCTTAAGGGTAAAAAAAGAATCAACTTAAAGTAGAATTTGAATAATTGGCCCGTGCTATTAATGTAAGTGGACTGTCTGTGTTCTAACACCCCTGCAGCCACTGTTATCAATGCTGCTTTTCTATTAAACGAAGACAAAATTGGAAGTCTAGTCAAAACAAAGACATCATCCAAACGGAGAAAAAGTTCCTCTGGAGCCACATGAGTCTGTATATAAAGTGTTCCCAGGATAAATTGCGCCCGGCGCGACAAATAACAAATTTCACATGTAAGATTAAGTGTGACTGTTTAAATGGAAAAAGAACCTGGTTCTTTTACTTATCCTGCACGTATTTCTTCATCCTTGAAGTTTATTATAAAAACACATTCTCCTTTGCATCTTAATCAGCCTCACCAAAGGTATCCAATTAAACAATGTCAAGCAGTTTGACCAAAAATGTGACAATTTTGTGGGGGTGAAAATCAATGACTGTATTTTTGTGACGATGGAAAGGATCATAGCAGCTGGTGTTTTTTGGACACCAACTGCGGGTGTGCTTTCTGCTTTATTTAGACGTGAGCAGTAAGCAAGCCTCCAATCGGCATTCCTGTCCAGCAGCACTGCATGAAAATAGATGTGAAAGTCGGCCACGCAGAGCAGGCTTCGCTTCACTTACAAGTGAGGGCCTGTCACGTTCAAACCTGCAGTGTCAAGATTGAATTATCAAATTGATAATTACGGGGAAAGGGTAGTTGACCACCTTTGAACGAGACTAAAATTCAAAAAGAAAAAGAAGAATAATTTGGAGTCTTCAATTACTCAACGAGCGTGTTATAAGAAAGAAAACCCAAGCAAAAGAACTTTTGGAATTTGCATTCTCTTTTGCTGGCAGTGAGGTTTAAACTCATAACTAGGGGTGTCCAACTTTTTTGGCAACACTATTATGCATGCCGCCCTGTCTCTTGGTTTTCAGCCTTTTTATTATGCACGAAGGCCTGTCCCACTAGTCAAATACGATAACTAGCGATGTGACGCTAACGAATGAACACAGCCTTTTTAACAGCTCTTCACTGTGAGCGATGAAGGTCGTATTGGTGTAAGGAGCCGTTTACCCCACACCCCTTTTGCTCTCCTCCATCTTATCCTCTGACCATCATTTACTGTTGTGAAGCATAATGCAGTCCTTCTCAAATAGTTTGGTGGGCCCCCTTGGGGGGGATGCGAGGCGATGCAAGGAGGCGGCGCAGATGACCCCCAGGAAAAAGGCTTCGTTTTGCCATGTGAAGTGTAATTGCAATAAAATTAGGATTGGCATCTTTTTTTTTTTTTAAATTTCAGGCACTTTAATGCACTTTTTTTTTTCTCTAAAGACTAACTTATAACCTGTTAAACACTGTAAAAAGTAGTTAACAGTTGTTGAAAGTAGCTTTTTATTGTTTTTTTTTTCTTTTGTTAGGATTCAATAAGATAGTTTAAGTATATTTATAGATTATAGTCCTATTCAGAATTGGGTGTGTCGAGTGCACGGCACGAAAATTTTCTTTCCTGGCAGAGCTGTGGAAAAAAAAACAAAAACAAAAGCTTCATAGAAGAACAGAGTGGAGAGTGAAGGGAGGAGGGGCAGAGATGGAGCAGAGGAGCTCATGATCAAGTACACGTCAATTCCTGTCATGTTTTTGTTGTGGGTTGGTGATGGTTTTTCTGATTTTTTATTTATTTATTGTTTGAAGGTGTGGATTGTTTGGTTCACGTGTCTTGTTCGTTTTTTTGCCCTCATGTCTGTTCTTGTTCATGTGAGTTAGTTGTTCCTGTCCAGCTGTTGTGGGATACTTTCATTAGTGTTGAGTGTATTTCATTCCCAGTTTGTTCGGTTGGATTCAGAATCATTCTATCTGTGTGTCGATCCCTGAGTTGTACTTCCTCCCCGTCACAGTCTCCTTGCCATAATCCCGAGAGTTTGGCCCGTTAGTTTTGAATTTTGTACTGCCTCCCCGTCACTGTCTCCCTGCCATAATCCAGAGAGTTTGGGCTGTTAGTTTTGAATGTTGTTTGTTCCTTTTTACACTGTTTTGTTTGTTTGCCTGATGCCGGAGTGGAATTAAAACCTCATTTTTTGAGCACACCAGCCTCCCTGCTTCCCTGCCTCTTGTGTGTCCACAACCTTCCACACGTCTCCCACCATGCTGAACCATGACAATTCCTAACATGCCTAATGTACTTACTACTTACAATATTTTAGAGGCAATATTTGATGTCCCATCACCTTAACACTAAAAGTATAAAATGAATTGCAACGTATCACTAATCCAAATGTCATTTTATGATGTAAACATTGATGTTTACATACATAGTACTATACACGTGACAATAAACTCTCTTTGAATCTTTTAGAATAACTAAACATACAGAGCCAGTATTTCAGTGAAGGGTTTGCGAATTAACGGCGACCTTAAAGAGCCAAAAGTCCCATCATTAACACTAAAACCTCCCGGCCCACTGTGCTGCGGCTTGGAAAATCTTTTCAATTTAGGGCATTAAAATACTGAGACCGAGTGTGATCTACCCTTTTCATATGGCCTTAAATCCCTGGTTTATAATCCTAATCCCATCCAGCCATACCGTTTATCCCATTCTAAATTGTGGGGGGGTGGAGCGCATCCCAACTGACATCAGGCAAAATGAACCATACATTCTGTACTCCTCAAGTCAATCACAAGACAAATATGAAGGCATAAAACCATTCACAATCACAGTCACTTAGTTACTGGAAATAGGTATTTATTTCATGGCCTTGGTAATTGAAGTTAGTTCAAGGTCCTTGGCTCCAAGGACCCAAGTCATACTGGGTACAAGCGCAAAGTGCAGTCTAAACGTAATGCTCTAAAATCCCACTACACCATCTGCACCACAATTTAAGAAAGGCTTCCTATGATCTAAACTCGCGTCTACTTTGTCACCATATTGTCAGATGTCAAAACCATGTTATAGAAAAGGCACTTGGTTCACCAGAACGTTCAGTGTGGCGGTTTGCCAAACATACAAATGAAAACTAGACAAAAACTAGATTTGATTTGGATTGGTACAAAAATGATGACGCACTGGTTTATGCTGATGTCTGCCTGTTTTATGAAAATCAGGCCCTTTGTCATCACTATTAAGACAAGTTTGCACATTGGAAGAATGACTGTCTTCTCAGTGATTTTTTTTTCCATGACTAGTGCCAGTTTGATTTCCTAGTACTTTACAAGTAAACAAATATGCTGCAAGAGTACTTCTAGATCCTACTAGTAGGCAGTGTGCCGGTGGAAATTTGGGATGCTGGAGACAGTTTAGCGGCTCCTAAAGGAAAAAGCAGAGAGGAGGAGAAGTAGCTTTTCCATGTTTTCACCAGTGTGGAGAAATATCAGTGATGTATGGCAGCTTTTGGAATGAAACATTGTCACTGACAGTCGTTCTAAATTGTCTTAGTAATATTACAATATAGTAGGGCCAAGCAGTTTATCAAATTACAGCTATAATAACGGCTTTCATACTGAGTGGGAAAACTGCCTAAAAAAAATCAGGTGAATAATCCACTTCACAGATAGTTACTTAAACCCCAATCCAGTTGGGGTTTCTTTTTTAATTAATCTAACATTACTTTTTTGTCATGGCAGTGGGAATTGCCTGTAAAGGATGACACATGCTGTGACATGTACAATTAATATCTTGCAATATTTCTGAACAAGTTGGGTGTATTAAAAAGAAAAAAATGGGTTGATGGAAGGATGAATTCTTGGATGCAGACACAACACTTTCCAGCTAAATGCCTTCTCAAGCTACAGTAAAATGATTGCCTCTGGTTGCATCGGTGGACTACTAGTCAGGTGGATTGCGGATGGAAAAATTTTCAGCTTTATGTCCCACAAAGGAAAAGTGGATGCCCCAACAGCGTATTATCACTGAAAGTTTTCATCGACCGGAGAATGGGAGAGCCCGAGGCTGCTGTCCTGTTGGCTCGCCTCTGCACGCTGCTGCTCACAACTCAATACACATTCTGCTTTGAAGGAAACACAATGAAATTAGACTTGCAAGAGGGTCAAAGGGTTAAGTCATCCATTTTCTATAACCGCTTTCCCTCACAGGTTTCGCAGGCTTGCTGGTGCCTATCCCAGCTGTCTTCAGGCAGTAGGCGAAGGATACCCTGAACTGGTTGCCAGCCAATTGCAGGGCACATCGGGACAGACAACCATTCACGCACCCAATCGCACCTAATGACAATTTAGTGTCTCCAATACAAATGTTATGCATGTTTTTTTAGGAGTATGGTAGGAAGCCGGAGTGCCCGGAGAAAACCCACGCAGGCTCAGGGAGAACATGCAACTCCACACAAGAAGGCTGGAGCCAGCTGGAATTGTCAAAGGGCAATAATCTCACGTTAATAGTTTTTGAAACGTGTTCACACACATAGTTAGCCCTTCTGGAAGCTTCTTTCCACAGAAGACCACGCAGACAGAGAGACCATGGAGTGACCCTCTCTCCGACTGTTCAGTTTGGATGGATGGCCAGCTCAAGAAGTTGTCATGGTGGTTCAAAATTTCTTCCATTCGCTGGTGATGAAGGTAATCCTGCTCACTGGAACCTTCAAAAGCTGCAGACTGTTTTGCATCCTTTGAGTTCATGTTTTTTTGTTATTTTTTTACTTCATTGGTTTGTGTTGACAAATGTCATACTGTGCTCAAGTTTGACAAATTGTGTAGTTGTTCTGCAAGTGCTCAGAAGATGGTATCATTAATGGGAGGCAGTAGTGGAAATACACACGAGCATGGCATAGTGACCAGTGGTGTCAAACTCCAGTCCTTGAGGGCTGGTATCCTGTATGTTTTCTAGTTTTTATCGCCCCAACGTACCTGATTCAAATCATTGTCAACCTCCTGCAGAGCTTGCTAATAAGCTAATTTGAATGTGTTAGGGGGGAGAAAAGTTGAAAACGTGCAGGATACTGGCCCTCGAGGACTGAAATTTGACACCTGTGGATAGTCATTGCTGAAGTGGGTTTTTAGTATAGACAAACACAAGCTTACTACGTGGACATTTCAGAGCACTAGTAAAATGATAAAGTAATGGTCAAAAGACTTTTTGTACCGGACGATTTTGACAAAGCAAACAGTAGAAAGCACAGATTTCCTCTTGTAAGAGTGAAATGTCATCAGAAAATTCATTACAATACCTGAAAAATCTTACACAGTATTTGTTACACCCTAGTACAAGAAGATGCCGCTTTTCTCAAGCAGGCTTTACAGGAAACACGTGACGTCATACTTTGCCACATCCAGAATAAACATAACCTACTTCGACTCATCGGTCGCATTTACGCCTGATGAAACCTGGCTATGACGTATCATAAAGTCCCGCCTAAATCCGGACACTTTCTTTTTCATTGGCTACTGGTCCTTGTGTCCCTAATGTGATTGGGCAGCTTCAAGAAACAAGAGTTAGGCACTTGGCTAGCCCGAGCGCCAAGCCACGTTGACACCAAAAGTGCTTCCTTTTATTCCTCCTCGGCTCCGTAAGGTACGTGTCTCTTACACCTTTGTCATCTGTCAGCCACGTCTCATCAGTTGCTTTATCCAACTAAAAGTAACCATTCCGGCTTTAATGAGTATTCGTCGCGTTTCCTGTGAATACTATGTAGCAATGAATGCTTGCTAACAGTATAGCTATCTAGGAGAGGACAAGCTGTCATCTGTTAGCATGACGTTGCATCAGCATCTTTTCAATTAGTATCACCACTCGATAATTGAATTTGGGCCGTATGCCTTTTGTATTTCAACATTTTCGATTAACAGCAAGATTTTTTTTAATGTTACCATTTCAGGTCGTGAGTGTGTTGTCTCCGCAAGTTTTCCATTTGTGTGGGACATTGTTTGAAAACTATTTTGTTGACCCGTTTTCACCTCTACAATACAGTATTTTGTATATGTTGTTTCATTATGTCATTGTGAGCTTTTGGAGGTACTTAATGAAACCTTCCCCACCTCCAGAACACAGAGGCCACATCATCAGTCAAAATGAGCGTCGGATTCATTGGAGCGGGCCAGCTGGCTCATGCACTTGTTAAAGGTTTCACGGCTGCAGGTAATGTCAGTTGATATTGGCCCAAAAATGTTTTTGCCCAAGGAAAAAAAAGAACCATATTTCATTACCACCATTACTAGCCCTTAGACTAATTACATAGCACACCATTCGAGTCTCAAAACTTGCCCATAAATGTTTTTGCGTAAGAAAAAAAGTACCATATTTCATTATTACCATTACTAGCACTTGGCACACCACCATTCAAGTCTCAAAACTATTATGTACTAAAATCTTGTATGACACAAATTTACTAATATGTGGATTTGTGGAATCTAGCAACAGGTGGATACGCACGTTAATTTTGTACCCGCTTCCATTTCGTGAAATCTTTTAGCATACTTGTTCTGTTCATCGCTATATGTCAGGCCATGATTGAATAAAATGGGGCCTGACATAGAATGCAGAATTTGACCAAAATTCAAACAAGCAAATCACAGGAGACTCCTGAACAGTTGCTGCTGTATATACTTATCAACAATGTATACCTTGTTATCAACAGTGTATCCTTTATCTTTCACAGTGTTGTAAAAAGAAAAAAAAAATATCAACACTGTTTTATCATTCTTATTCGTCAAACCTTTTGTTCCAATATTTTCAGTTAACTTTATGGCTTTATTCATCTCACCTAATATGTTGTCCCTACTTTGTAAAGATATTGTGATATTTAGTTTGACCTCAGAATAGATATTCCATTTCCCTATAGTCTCTAGCACATGTGTGAAACTTTAGGCCCAGGGTCCAGATCCAGCCTGCTACATCGTTTTATGTGCCCCATGAAAGCAAATCATGCCAACCTCCTTGACCCTTGCTAAACTCAGTTCCAAAATTTCAATTGCCATGTCCGATCAATAATAATGTTGAGATTTTGCGGTTACTTAATCAACTCATATCCTTTACTTTTGATTTCAAATCAACTCATATCCTTTACTTCTGATTTTAAAACTACTAAGCCATCAATTTGTCGTGTACAGTAATACTATGAGACGAGTAAACAACTACTTGGTTTCCTCGTCATTATGGAACAAGAAAATACGTTGTAACTGCAAAACGGCCTGAGACAAAACGACTTTTGATGCCCCTGGTATATAGGAAAAGAAATTGAATTCTGAATGAAGTGTCTTATTGTACATAAATTGTAGTAAATAGCATTTGCCCGCTCTTGTCTGTCTGCTGTTAATTTTTTTTTTTTTTTTTGTCATTTCTTGTTTCTTCTCAGGCGTGATCGCTACACACAGGATCACAGCCAGCTCCCCAGACACCGACCTGCCTACTGTGACTGGCCTCAGGGTGAGTATAACAGATCAACTCTTACATGCACCACTTGCAGGCTTTTCCTGATGCTGTAATTATTTTTTTTCCCCAGAAAATGGGGGTGAGCCTAACAACAAGTAATAAAGAGACAGTCAACAAGAGTGATGTGCTTTTTCTGGCTGTCAAGCCCCATATTATCCCATTTGTTTTGGACGAAATTGGGCCAGACATTGAAGACCGCCATCTGATCGTTTCTTGTGCTGCAGGTGTCACCATTAGCTCCATTGAAAAGGTCGGCCTTCTTTTTATTTTTTAAACATTTCATGCGTACACGTCTTATTTGTGTATTGTTACTGATATTTTATCCTACCTGTGACAATTCTTAGAAACTGCTCCAATACCGCGCAGCCCCTAAAGTCATGAGATGTATGACCAACACTCCAGTGGTAGTGAGAGAAGGAGCTACAGTATATGCCACGGGCACTCATGCAGAGGTAATGACAGAATGATCCAGTCACTGTGCGCTAAATCGTCTGTTGTTATTAGTATGTTAGCTGTAGATGCACTTGATGTTTTCATCTAAACCTGAAGGGTAAATCTTTTGTCAGGATTAAGTTCACTGTTAACATTTCACAACAGGTGGAGGACGGAAAGTTGCTAGAGCAGCTAATGGCCAGTGTGGGCTTCTGTACTGAAGTGGAGGAGGACCTCATTGACGCAGTCACCGGCTTAAGCGGCAGTGGACCTGCCTATGTAAGTAACTCTGTAGACCTTATTGTGTATGCAGTTTGTAGGACGTTTTAGAGGTCCAAACGGTCCTGGTGATAGTATCGATCGTGTATGTCGTATGTGGTTGGACAATCACCACATTTTCCAGGCGGCCGCAGCATGTTTGGTTGACCTTTATCCCCGCCTCACGTCCACAGTAATGCACCTTTGTTGGTTGCTTTGTCTTTTGACTGAGGGCACACTGCAGTTTAAGTGTGTAAGACTTTGAAAATGAAGAAATGGGAAATTGGCACATGTACAAATCCTTTTTTGTTTTTAGTGTGAGCCTATGTAAAATAAAGAGCAGTAACATTTGTAAATCGACTTATCTATACCCGCACATACACTTCTTTTCCTATTTGGCTATTTTTTCAGATTGTTTATGGCTTTTTTTTTTGTTTCTTTTGAGCTATTGTTTCATCAGATCATGGCATCACTTCTTGTCTTCAGTTAGAAAACTAGCAATACTACACATTTTAAAAAATTTCAATTTCCACTTTGTTAGCACAGTGCATTGGTAGGAAAACATCAGAAATGAATGTATCATACGTATTTTCAGTCAAACCTTTGCTCATATATTGGTTAACGTAGTCTTTTAGCAGCCATCAGAAAACCTACAGGTCTTAAATGGAAAGGGCTTCTTAAAATCAAATGGTCTCATTTATTTGCCTATTTCACAAACTAAGACTATTACATGAAATTTCTGCATCGCCCAATAATGATGACAAAAATGTGCATATTTTTATATTTAATATGCTTTAAAGATTTATGACTGTCACTACACTCCTATTAAAAAGATCTCTGCAATGACCGAAAAATTAGAAATTGTATTTTTCCACTGGGGCTTGGCTTCGCGCCGACGCTGGCAACACTGCTACTCCTTACACCATATTTTATTGTTTGCCTTTTTTAAACACAAAGTTCCTTGGGTGTTTTGAAGGGCACGATATGTAGCTCTATTATTATCAAAGAAAATCAAGACCCATGTGAAAGAAAAACACTTCATTTACTTATTTCCTTGCTCGAACAATGTGAAACAAATGAATGACTTTTCTGGCGTGATTAAACTGACACTTTTTTTCAGATTGTGTTTTTATCCCTATGCATCCACTACTTTCCTAATTTGCCATTATAAACCACAATTGTCAGTGAAGACCCGTGGCCACATCTTTCATGTTTCTTGAAAAAAAAAATAGCAAACTTTTCACTTTTAAATCATTTAGAAAATGGAAAATACTTTGCTTTTTTCCCTTGACATCTGATTCCAAAACTAATCCATCAATTTCTTGCTTATACTGTGTACAGTAATGACATTGACATTGTTAGTCCTAAGTGCTCTCTGAGGTAAAAGCCTAGCGTGGCCTGTGATAAAAATGTGTTATTTGATTTATAAAGATATTTTCACATTCAAAATATAAAATAGTTTTATTAATTTTACACTTGGTGGCCAAGCACCAGATGAGAGACTCAACTCTTGAAAAGAAAAACAAAAATTCATATATTTTTAAGTTTAGTTTAAGAAATCCTTTGGGTTTTTTTTCTTTCTTTTCTTGGAAATGCTCCTCCCCAATTTTTATTTTTTTTAAATCAGTTTTTCCCTTGTGTTGATCACAGGGTTAGGCATGACCTATTTTTATGCATTCCGTTGTGGCAGCAGGTGTCAGCATTCTCACTCAGGTCAGCTACTTGTTCAGTCACCCTTCTTTTTCAGTAGCCACTGGTACCACTTGAACTGTTGATACACAAAATTTCCTTTAAAAAAACATTGACATATAATTTTAAAGATAGGCCTGCCTATCTATTCTAGTGTAGCATTTTCCCTAAAATTTAATGAATCCAATTGCTTTGTTCTATTCTGATTTGTAATTTATAGTTTATGATGGTAAAACTGCTCCAAGAGAGTAGCTGATCCTGCCTTTTTCGCGGCTGTCAGGCATCGTATACTTAGTATCAGTATCAGTACTCGCCCATCCTTACGATTGCACTAGCAATATGACAGGACTTAACCAAAAACGAAAGCTTGTCAAAATTCAAGTCAATTTGGAAAGGCCACTTCAACTTAAGAACTATTCACCAAAAGCTTTGAAAATAGGTGAAAGGTCCAACATCTTTTTGTTCTAGAAAGAATTTTTGCTTATATTTTTCTACACTTTAAATTGGTCCTGTTCAACAAATTGACAAATAAAAAGTGTGATTTTTTTTTGAATCCCTTTTTTCTCAAACTCATTCAGTTTGAAAAATATAGCAATCTTACAGCCTTTCACTCAGTCAGCTGGAATGAAAACCTTTACATAATGCATAGAAGGGGAAATTTAAAAATATACAATGTCAGTGGAAAACATGACTGTTCATGCTTTAGTTAAAAAAAAAAAAAAGACCACATACGTTTTACTTAGCACAAGCAAAGCAAACAGAACAACTTTTTTTTTTTTTTTTTGGGGGGGGGGGTTCAAGTATATCAACAATGTTAGTCAAGTTGTCTTGCAAAAACCACTTATTTCTATTTATTATTTCTATTTATTGGAAACTGGATATTTTTTTAACACTTGCTGCAAATATTTAAAAAAAAAATCTCAAATTGAACAGGGAAGCGCGGGCTGCACAATCATTCAACCTTCACCATTTTTTCATGAACATATTCGTTACGGAGGAGTTCAGAGGTGTTTGACGTGCTTATAGAAAACTCTGCCCAGATAGCTGCCACCTGTCACATTGCTGCATTGACGTGCATGGCCTTGTGCAAGCACAGATTTGTCTGGAGCATGTCTAGCTGCTTAACAAGCTCATGACAAATCCCAAAAGTAAAAGCAAAACCCTGTTTGTGACCGATAATGTGAGAGTATACCTAAAGGGATTTTTGTGTTAAAACAGGCCTTCACAGCGTTGGATGCACTAGCAGATGGAGGAGTGAAGATGGGTCTACCCAGGAGACTCGCTGTCCGGCTCGGAGCTCAGGCCCTATTGGTCAGTAGTGTTCATCTGTTGGGTCTGTTTTATGTCCCCGCATATAATACTCTGATCCATTGGCAGTCCTTTTACCAGTTCATAATGGTTTTTCTCTCTGGTAATTTAGTTTTCGCTTGGTGCAAAAACACTTCTTTAGTGTGCCATGTGTAGTCGATTAAATCCAAGGTATCTTTGACGTGCAATGAAATGGATTAGGTCAAAATGAGTTAGGGTACAAACGCTTTGTTTTTTGTTTTGTTTTTTTTTGTACCAGGGAGCAGCTAAGATGCTGCTGGACTCCGAACAGCACCCTGGCCAGCTGAAGGACAATGTGTGCTCACCAGGTGGCGCCACCATTCACGCCCTCCACGTCATGGAGAGTGGGGGCTTCCGCAGTCTTCTGATCAATGCAGTGGAGGCCTCATGTATTAGGACACGGTAAGGTGATGGGACCTGGACAGCCAAATCTGGGTGAAAACCAGTATCAACACCATCAGCACTTTGTCAAATAATCAATGTCATTGTTTGGCCGAATCCTTCCATCGCCAGAACCGCTCCTTTCTGGAAATTAAAACCAAAAAAAGGCCTATTGCATCGCATCGTTTCAATTGTTCTTTGATATGACATGAATTGTACTGCATTATTTTAGTTGCCCTTTGGTGCGATGGCAACTAAAATGATATTGGGCAGTACCATTTATCCACATCAAAGTCACGTTCATACCAACCCATAACAGCAGCAATTGTGGTCACGCCATGTTTCATAACTTTTTCTCAAGCGTCTCTTTTGAGTCATGAGTGGTATAGTAAATAATGACATTTGGGGACACACTGGCATCATTAAGTCCTGAAATAATACAAAATTGCCCATATTCACATTTATGAGGGTTTCCGCATGACAGTGATATGTTCATACTCCTTGCCACTTGTAAACATTATTCCGTGTTTTTCAAACCATCGTTCTCTCATTCGCTGAAACTTGCCTTTTGCTAAAGCCATGCTGAATTTAAAATCAGGGTTAGCAGACGTGCTGCTCATTTAAGAAAAAACGGAACAGTCATGAAGCACTTGTCATTCATAACTGCAAATCCCTGCTTCTAATGGCAACATAAATGTTTGCAATATAGTTTGAAAGTGAACTTCCTCTTTGTTCCTCCAGGGAGCTACAGTTTTTGGCTGACCAAGAGCGCATCTCTCCAGCAGCTATCAAGAAGACCACGCTGGACAAAGTGCTCCAGCAGCCCGGAGTTACAGTCAGTGGAGTGGCCAATGGAAACGGCAGATCAGGACTCAGCCTATTCAACAATCGCAACACTGGAATCAAGAAAAAGAACTGAAAGACAAACAGCGGCATATCAATTCAGCAACCTACAAATGGCCATGTGTCTCTCAGCCGTGCAACAAGCAATGCTGATGTGTTTGACATGGCCAGACCAAAAATCCATATTGACTCATCACCAAATTATTTATTTCACCCTATTATTGTCTACTAAAGTATCACCTCGAGATAAAGGCATCGGATGTTGCGTTGAGTCTGGACTGTTACATGTGCACCACCACGTAGATGAATCAGAGTAAAGTGTGCTTTGTCTGTTCAGAGACAAAGTACATTTTGTCCACTCAATCACCACATTTATAAATGGAACATTTGAGATATTGACTTGTTTGTCAAAGAATTTACCCGCTTTGCCAACAGGCCGAGTCTCAACGTTTTAGTTTTCCTTTCTTAGATCAACACCATATTTATGGACATTGAAGACAATTTTACAATGAAGGCATTAGTAACTTTTACTTCCTATCTCACAAGTGTCCCATGAATCACAAGGTCCAAAATATCACTTCAGTTTTATCCGTCCTAATTTGTGTATTTTCAAATATCCCACTCGTTTTAAATAACCTTCATTTTGTAATGGCAACCATTTCTGGGTTGTTGATTCCATTTTAAGCAGCATTAAACAAACTGAAGCAACAAGTAGTTTGGCTTCTGTTAATTTGTACATTATGCTTTTTATTCATTCTTTACGTTACCCATTTTCACTAAGGATTTCCTGCTTTGTTGTCCTCAAGTGATGGTTCAGGATACATACACCCTAGCCTGCAGATGGCGGCCTTTTAATAAATCTTGTCTTATTTGTATGATTCTATCGAACTTGCGTTCGACATCTAAGTTTAATAACGGTTAGGGTTAACCATAAATAAATGGATCGTTGTTGTCCTCATGTCTGCATTCCGCTGCATTGGGAGCTTACGATGATCCAAAGCCACTCAGAATGTGTTGAATGTACTGAATGTAAAAAAAATAGTTGTGTGTATAATTGTTTTGCCATTTTCATCAATCAAATCTTGTATTCATTTGAAAATGGTTTTTAATGTACAATTAGCCACTTAGGCACCGCCGACCCAGGTGAGGATATCTCAGCTCGTAGGCCGGGGACACCCTGAGTCGGTTGCCAGCCAATTGCAGGTCACACAGGGACGTAAAAGTTTTCATGCAACCAATCACACCTAAGGACAATTTAGTATCCCCTAAACACTATGCAAGTTTTTGAATGACACGTGTCAACCACTGACAAAATGAACACGACTCCTCTCGTTAACGTCACAGGACCAAACCCAGAAAAATGGTGAGACGTGATTGGTCGTTACCCAAGCCTTGAGCGTTTGATCTCATTTTCAGTCAATCATTATGATTGACTGTTTTTAAAGGTGTCCGTTGTATGTAAAAGTAATTTGACTTTAAAAAGTATTTAAATATTAACTGCTGAAAATTGCAACAGTTAATACAGCCAGTTATTTATATTAACCGCATATTTACATTGGTATAATAACAAAATTGATCGCTGATTTTTCTGCCATTTTTACATACGTTATTTTCATCTCCCTTTGACAACCGCCAGTTATTTCTATTATCTCAATAGTTACATGATAAAATACACTTTTTTAAAATCATGGCTATCATCTTGATGAAATGGGACTCCTGCGAACAATAGAGCAGAACTCCAGCAAGCAAGGCACACATCAACTGATCCCACCTGTATGTCAGACACCACCTATGTTGAGAAGAAAGTGCTACAAAGATCATTTGAAGAATAAGTTGTCCACCAAAAAACATTACTGGTGGTTGAAATGTCAGAGGCAACCGACATTGTAGAGCTGGAAACGCACCGATGATTGAATTCTCCGAAGCAAAGCCCCCAGATGAACCAAACCGGCCCATTGGAGCCAAAGCCACCAACAGTTACTCTAGCGTCTCATTGGTAGCTTTGAAGTATGATGAAACACTGCGCAAATGGCAACGTAAGTGTCACCTTTCAAGTCTACTGAAGCGCTGCTGACCAAAATGGCCACAGTAAAAAAAAAAAGAAAAAAAGAAAAACATCTTACCTAACGAACAGCAAGAAGTAGACTTATATCTCAGATTCCAACATGAACCAGTGCAGCTCATAAAGCCCCTGGGGGTTGAGGCACGCTTGCTACCCAGTCCATGATACAAGCAGTAAATGGAACGAGTTGTGGACTAAAGCTGCGAAAGCCACAAACGCACTTTACCAAAGCATGAAAAGAATAAAGAGACTTTCCTTTTAGTGCCACATGCTTACATGTGTTAAGGGGCGGAACATATCACTTTCTTGTTCAAATCTTCACCTTTGCCTACACGATATTTTAAATGTGTATTGAGGAATTTAAAATAATAAACATACATATTTTGCACCCCATAAATGCTCAAGCGATGCCTTGAGGTGTACCAAAAGCCTTGACATAATCGCAGTAATAGCCCTGCTTAGGCACTGACATTAATCCGAACTTGGGTTACAAACACAAATGCTGCATTTGAAGGTAGGACGTCTGATTTAGCCTACTTGTATTGTCTCAGTTGCGACTGCAAGGCATACGAGGCAAATGTAAACAAAAAAGATACGCTAATAGTGATAAACTGTTGTTTGTGAAGTCGGGGTCATTTTTTACCTTTACTTCGCAACTCGGACCTCCCAGTTCAAAGGGGCTTTCGAGTGCACTTTTACCAGTTGGAGGTCGAAAATGTCAAACTTCCCACCTTCCTTGATTGCAGCATATGACAAGAAGAGTAACCATTGGAGTGACATTTGATAAATGGAAAAGGCTCAGAACAGCTCTTGGTTTGAAAACAGACTCACGCTGACTTCAATTTTACTGAAAAAGTAAAAGAAGCAGAAATGTACATGACATATAAAATCAGCTGCATGTGATAAATGCATAGCTATCAGGACACGAGCATTCTGTTATGGATGCAGTTACTCATAAGACCTGAAGATACTGTCATTTAACAAAAAACGTATTGTATCTTTAATGTGCCTTTAAACTACAATACAACCTCACTGTGTTGCTCACTAATAATGTGGGCGCATGCGCTTATTTGGACATGCAATGGCCGCTCCTGTTGTGCTAAAGTGTCTTGGTAATCCCTCTTTTATGTTCAAAGGTTATTTGGCACTTGACTGTTTGCCACGGGGGCAAAGATTTACCATTCCCCTAGATACCTTCATTTGCGTCTCATTGTTAGATTCCTGTTACTTTGTGTACGCCGGACACCTTTCGAAAGACGTTCTTTTCGTCACTGGTGTCAACACCAGAAGCAGAACATCGGATAACGCTTTGGGGATCGCGTTGACTGTTGAATGGGGAATTTGGTTTGGGTGTGTATGTGTATAGCGCAGTTCATAATAGGCTTTCTATCCACAAGTAAACCAGATGCTACCTGTCATCTGCATCCAATCAATTTAATCACTGACCTTTGTAGGAACATGCTTGTTTGCATATCAAGGATGAGGATGCCAGACCCCAGTCACATGACTGAATTCGATAGAAGCACTTTTGCAGTCATCCAACAAAACATCTGACAGCTTCCACGCAGAAATGAACAATTGGGACAAGTGTGGTAAGAGGTGGTTTCTACATGTGTTTGTTTTGGGTTGATATGGTATCAATTTGATGCAGCTGTCACTTGAAACGGTTACAAAAAAAAGGAGATTGCGCTTACTCACCCTATACATGTTATGATTGCCTTTCACTTCCAACACAGTCCCCCTAGATGTATCCATCCTTTTCTTGTTGTGCTTGTCCTCATTAGAGTCACAGATGAGCTGGATCCTATTCCAGCAGACTCAGGGCGAGAAGCAGAAGACAGACCGGACTGGTTGCGCCACAATCGCAGGGCATGTAGCCTACAGTAGAAAAAAACAACCGTCAAACAACCGCATGCTGATGGAAAATTTAGGGCAGGAGTCCGCAACCCATGGTGGACATTTGGCATCAAAAGTGAGAAGAAAACAGAGGATGTAATGCAATATGTAAACTATATTCAAAACGCTGCTATACAGATGGCAATTTACAATAAATGGTGTATTGAAAATGAAGGTGCGATATACTGCCCTGATGTGCTGATGTTCAAAAGCAAAAGAAAGACGTATTAACAATGTAAAAGAAACACTTTAATTGGTTAATATTTTGCAGACTGTAAATATTCTACAGTTATATGGAACAATTTTTATAATTCAAGTTGACAGCTGAGTGCACTCTCTACATGTGATAAATGATTCAGCGGTGAAATATTTAGTTCACTGAGAGGTGGGTGATTTTAGCTTGGCTTTAAGTTTATGACTATGCGAAAGGCTCAGTTTATTTTATTTAAATATCATCTTCAACCATTTTTTTAGACTTCATAATCTATTGTACAAGCTATTTATATATATATATATATATATATATATATATATATATATATTTTTTTTTTTTTTTTTAAATACAGTTTTGTTATTAACTTAGATATCCAAAGACTTTTGTTTTTTTTTTTAACTTGGATTTTAAGGACCCAAATAAATATTACCATTCATTCTAACCATTCAAACCCCATCTCCATGCCCAAAGTCAGCGGTGTTACATGATTTAGCCACCTGGCAGCAACACCTTACGTTGAATTTATTGCAACTTCAATGTATCAGTTCAAAATGTTGCCCAGCTTCAGCTCTACAACCCTTCACTCAGTTTTGATGGCTCAAATTAATTCATCTAACCTTGGATAAAAGTAAAGCAGTTTACTCAAAATCCAGTAAGTGTGCTAGTAAAACTATTCAGAATTTGCATGACATTTTTTTCGGTCACTGTTCAGTGTATGTGTGTGTGTGTGGACTCTTTTGATACATAAATAAGTTTTATCTAACAAATGTATAGTTTTCTGTAGGCTTCAAAAACATGCTTCATGACACTTCTGCAAGTGCTTGTGCAAAACAGAGGCGACGACTTGAGATAACATCTTGTCTTATCTATGCTGGTGACAAAATGTCTTGGATGAAAAATAGCCCCATGGAGAAAAAGCCTGCACAAAGATCCTAGAAGCCCAAAAACAGTACTAATCTGATAAATTGATTTTAGTTTGTGTTAGTTTTATGCATGTAACATGTCTTTTTCTTAAGACGTTCTGTGTGCGATCTTGACATAATAGCTGTTGTGCTTGCAAGTTTAAAAATAACCTATTAATGATGTGATCGCATGGTCTGGCAATATGTCTATTGCTACAGCAATAATAATTTTGCTTACTTACTACTTACACTTGCATACAAATATATATACGTACAAAATAAAGCCTTTTTGCTACAGTTTGACGACCTTTGCCTATGCCTAAATCTGACAGAGATGCACACATCTAGAACAGGGGTTCTCAAACTTTTTGGGCTCAAGGACCCGATTTAGTAAGCAAATTTTTCAAGAACCCCTGTTGCAAATGTTTTTGGACACAACATAAATAAATAAATAAATAAATAAATAAATAAATAAATAAATAAATAATTTAAGTCAAACATTAGCGCCCTTTTTATTTAGCAACAGATTCAATTTGACAAAAAGTATTTGTTACTTTTCAGGTACATTGGAGTTCAGGAAATAAAAATTGCAAACTGCACCCCTCCTTATAACAAACCGGATCAATTTCTCCCAAACATGTTGCTGCCAATTACTTAGTCAAAAACTGCATTATAAAATAAAATGCTGCTTTAGCTTTGCTGGCTTCATCACCTTGTTAGCAAGCAATTGTCGACACAATGCAGTTTGACAAATTTCTAAATGATTACTTTAAAAAAAAAAATAATTCAACTAGTTGAATTGATTGCTTTTTTTGAAGGGTCATGAATACTTTCACAATTTAATATAAAATATAATGAAATGTACACATGCATATTTTTATTAATAACACAAATTATTTCACGGACCCCTGCAGTCAGGCCATGGACTCCACTTTGAGAACCACTGCTCTTATTCAAAAAGTAGCCAGACATAAAATGAAAGTTCATTTAGGTCAAACAAAAACAATTTGAGACAGAAATAATGGATTTGACAACTAAATGTAATTAAATATTGTTTATTTGTATTATATTACTTCACAGCATGAAGTAAGGAACTGGTGCTCCAGCAAACATTCCTATAAGTCTATGAAATGAACAGTCACACGAGCACGGGGTAGTGTGACAGTCACTGAAGGGTCTCCTGTTCGAATCCCGCTCTTTCCGAGTTATGTGTCGTCGTGTCCATGGGCAAGACACTTAACAGCCTTGCCTCCAATGGTTGGTTGGAAGGGCCGTAGGCGCAAAAATGGCTGCCTCGCCTCTCGGGCAGCTGTGGCTACATACTAATGTAGTTTACCACCACTGGTGTGTAAACGCATGAGGTAAAAGGAGTTGTTAGTGTGAATGCTTTGAGTACCTGAGGTAGGTAGAAAGGCGCTAGTAGAGACAGTAAGTGCAAAGTCAATTTACAATTTAGGCAAATTAAAGTCATAATGTTGCCTCAAAACATTCATACAACGTAAAATTGGAATCACTGTTTGCCGTGCGAATTATGAAAATGCCACAAATCATTGATATTGCATAAAATAGCAAACAGTTTCAGACACTTTCAAGCTGAATACATTGGTGTAAGCCTAATCAACAGTCAAACTGGGTGCTCTTGAGTGAAAACAATTGAGCGTGAATTAATTCCGTTCAAGAATAAACTCAAGAGAAATAAAAATGGAATGTCCTGTACTTATAAGGAAGAGGGCACATTGCATGCCACATGTGGCAGCACTAGCAAGTGTTGAGACAACAGCAATTCTGTCCACATTTCCCATATTTTTGTTGACCTTGTGAACCAAGTAGAAAAATCAATATTAGCTAATGATAGCAAGTGACAAAATACACCTTGCTATGTTTATGTTTTGAGAAGGGTGTTTGGTTGGGAAATGCTTGACTGGCAAAAGGTAAAAGACAAAGAGTGTTTAGTGTTAACAGATTCGCGTGACAGAAGAGATACACATGAACGAATTTGACACAAATGAATGAATCTGAGACTTTGCCTCTTTTTTTATTGTAAAAATAGTCAGCCGCTGCGGCGGGATAGGCAGCATTCTATGTTGGTAATCGAATTTCCAGAAACTAAATCCGCCACCTAATCCTCCACTTGTGACTAGAGTGTTGTTGTTGTTCGTAGTAGTAGGCCGTGTCTCTTTAAATGCGGGTTACGTAGCGCCTTCATGAATGAAACCATGTGATCCAAACATCGCTTGACGTCTCTCGGCTGAAGCCAGACCGAAACAAGCGAGGAAGGAGTGGATCCTCACAGCACACGGACGGTGGGTGCCACAAGGCGTCAAGCGAAGGAGAGGGGCCAAGCGTCGCTCCTTCCTTCTCGCTCCGCAACCACTCGAGCACCTCCGAGCTAAGCGAGCCGGCCGGCCATCGAGGGTCGGGGGCGGACGGACGGCGCCGGTCCGGTTTCCACTTCTGGTGAGTCAGCAACTTGAAATCTCCACAAAGTGCTGAATAAAAGTGGCGTTGTTTCGCTGAGTGCGCGCGACGTCGAGTTGTTGTCGCAAAGCCGCGTACTACCCGCCCCCGTAGAAGCGCTGAATCATCGCGACCCGGCTGGCCGGTCGTCGGCCAGTCGGGACCGAGCGAGCGAGCGAGCGAGCGAGCGAGCGGTGATTCCACAATACGGACAAAGGGGGGAGCACCATGTGTGCGAGTGACTGGCAACCTCGCAAAGAAGAAGCCAGCTAGCCATGTGTCGGAATGAGAGGGGCGAGGGCACCGCGTTGACAGCAAAGGTCGACCGGCGGAGGTGTCGCCTATTTGGTAGCGTCGCGTGAAGCTAGAAGTGGGGAAGTCGGCGAACGTGCTAAGTAACGAGTCGGAAGACGGGCAGCGAGGGAGCTCGCCTCGCGACAGGTGCTGAAAGCGGCTGTATGGCCAACGCTCATTTGCAGGTACGCCACTCTCACGCTCGCACGCGCTCAGCTGTTTGCTTTGTTGTTTTTCTGCTCGCCTCGTGTCTTCCCGTCCTCCCGCTCGGCTTCACACTTTGGTGTTCCATTTGTGACGGGAACCGACGCTGTCTGCCAGCGGCTAGCTTGCGGGAGCTGGGAAGCGGCGCTCGCCCCTGGCGCGCGCGCGTGTGTGTGGAGCGAGTGTGTGACGTTTTGACGTTCGCTTTGTGCCCTCCGACGGGCCTTTTCTCCCAATCGGAGGAATGTTGAATGATTCGCAGTAAAGACACTTGGGCTCGTATAGTATCAGAGGCTGCGGTTCGATTCGGTTGGCGGTTTCTGTCGCCGAATCATCACCACGTCGGTGTTATTTTGCGAGCGCTAACGGAGAAGCACGAGGGAGCCATGGCAACATGGCACCGGCGGGAGGCGGGCGGACAAAGGTCTAGCGAGGGAAAAGCGCTCGCTTTCTATTGGGGGCCCTAGAAACAAGTGCACCCGCCCATCGCAGTGGGGACGGTGACGCTCGTTTTCAACGGAGATTCACATCGCGAATGACTTCAATCGTCGGCGCTTGCCAACCTTTATTCGGCCACGTCGCATAATTTACATTTGAGACATCTCTGTTGCTGATTTCAATTAATGACGACGTTTGAATACATAATTGGTCTTACTCGTCACTATGTCGCAGGCATAGACGGTTCGGAGAAAATAAATACATCTAAAAAAAAAGAATCACTGAATAAAATGTGCAAATCGCATAATTTGCCTTTGTAAAGTGGGAAATCCCGTCCATTGCTGAAACACTTACTGTTTATTAAATACAGTTTGCTTGTGTGAACTTTTAGGTTCAATAAATTTACATTCACTCTTTTAGCTTTGTTTGTTTTTTCAATATTTATTCAGATTGCATTTTAATATTGCGTTTAAGTGCAGTGCATTGAAGTCATAATTTTGTGAAATGACTTGTTTTTCTCTTTCCTATTAAATACTTCAAAACTTGCTGGTTGTGATAGTGGTACTTGGGGAGCTATTTTTATTTCCCCCTTGTGCTTAGTGTAAAATCGGTTATTTCCCAGAGGACACCTGATGATCTCTCACAGCACATGTGGCTGTGAATCCCGTTATGTGGAGAATACACGCCAAATGGTTTCCTTACCGATAAAAGGGGACCTCACCTATTCACATAATGAAGACAATCGCGAGCGTTTAAACAAAATATGCCAAATCTCAACATTACTGATGGTGCAGTGCAGGGGTCCCCAACACAGGTAGCCCCCAAGGATCACATGAGTAACCTGCTCGCCTATTCTGTACATGGCTTACCAGTGATCAAACATTGTGATTTTATCAACATTTTACAAACAATTATACATGTATTACATTTACATTACATATTATACTTGATTTGCATACTACAACTGTTTCTTACGTATTGTTTGGAATCACCAACATGATCGGTGTCTTTACGCAAAAGGATATAACATTAAATATCCTTTACCAATATCGTTCCGACCGATACTTTGGAACAAATTCATCATTTCAGAAGTGTGAATCAAACTGGTGTGTTTTTTTTTTTTTTACTCCTTACCAAAGAAGTAGCTCTCAGTTTCACAAGGGTTGATGATCCCTGGTGAAGAGGTACACTCCGCAATTCCCACTTTGTGACAAGGTGACGTGAGTGTGAATAGTCATCTGTCTCTATTTGTGCCAAGTTGTACCCTTTGGCCGAAGGCTCTGGCATAAGATAAAGCTCCCTGTGACCCTAAAAAAGATAACCAGTCTAGAAAATAGATGGATGGATAGTTATATTTCTAAATTAATAATTAAATATAAAGCAATTGCCTCTTGGGTGTTGCAAGTGAGTGCCTCCTCCTCATTGACTTATTATTACATTACCTGCTGACTGGTTGCAACCTGTGCACATTGCAACTCAAGAGTAATAGGGAAGCTCTGTGGACCCAAGAAAACTGAAACTTCACCCCCTAATGATTCCAAATCAGCAGCTTTAGTTAGAGTCAGCACTCTGCAGAGTGTATCAAAAGTATGTAGTAAGCAAGTTGGCAAGTACTGTAATAGAGGGTCATAATGATGAAATAGTTGTATCAGTATTGGATAGAAAAGCACCCCCCCTTTCTCTCGCTCTCTCTCTCTCTCTCTTTCTCTCCTCTCTCTCTTCCTCTCCTCTCTCTCTCTCTCTCTCATACGCTCACAAACGCACACGCAGACACAACCTAGGGGCTAAGCTTTTTATACTTGGTATCAGTATTTAATCAGTGCTTGAAGTGCATTTCTCTGTCAAGTACTTTCCCCATCCTTCCCTGGTGTTCACAGTAATTGAACGCTGACCAATGCTTATGCGTGCAACTTTGCTGATGGTGGCGGAGCGGCGGCAAAGGCGCGTGGAGCAAGGGGGATGAAGAAAGAATGAGAGATGGGATTTGCGGAGAGATTGAGAACAAGGACCTTTTTGTCTTCAAGGCATTCCCCTGAAAATGCTGAGGCGAAGCAAATGCTCCCTCGCTTGACAGATGGCGTTTTCACTTGTTACTTACCACAGCGAGTTTCTTTGACTTGTCCTGTGCGTGTGTGCGTTTGTGCATATGTGTGTGTGTGTGATGGTGAAAAGAGGAAGCGGGGAATGGATTTAGATACTCAGATCTATCTGTGTGTGACTGTGGGTAAAATAGATCTACATGCCTAGCGGAGCAGGTCAGCCCACCTTTCCATGGGGCCTTAAGCAAAATTTAACTTTGTGGGCCTCTATTTGGCCAATATAATTGATTACTGGTCATGGACCTGTGCTAGTTACAGCGGTATTGTTAGCACATTAAGCATGGATGAGAACTGGGGCTAAAGCGAAATAGTGGGGATGCCATCTCTTTGCCTACTGGTATAGTTTTTTGATTACTGAAAAACTGTCATTCACTGTCCACTGTTATTTCAAAAGACTCCCACAGTAATGTGTCAAAATAATTTGTAGTACAAGAACTGAAAGAAATAAAAGAAAAAAGTACTGGTCAAAAGTTTAGAAACACCATGTAAATCCATTTTTAATAGTGACATTTTTGTATTTTTTTTTTGTTTTACTAAATTTTTTTATCTTGTACGGTTAATACCTTTAAAAATCAATTGCTGTAAACTGAAAATGACATAATTTGTGTTCAAGGCTTGAAAAACAAAATAGGTTTAGTCATGTGACTTCTGGAAACTGAGCCCTGATTGGCTGTTACTTGAGCCTTGGGCGTAAGTTATGCCATTTTCAGTGACAAGTGGCCTAATGTGTTTTTAGATGTATTAACGGTACATGATGAATAGTTTAGTTATCAAATTAATTATAAACAAAATAACATTTTACTGCTTGAAAATGGTTAAATTCGTTACTTTCATTTCAATAATTTATTTCATTGAAAAAGAAAACAAGAAAAACACAAATAAAAGTATTGGTCCAACTTTTATTGTTTTCTTGAATGTGGTGACTAATACGGATGCTTTGGTTTCTTCATCCAGGTTGTTCCATAAATTAACAACCTTTATAGAGACATAGCATTCAATGAATTTAGTCATGCATCATATTTTTTTGAAAAATCCTTTTAACATATATTTACTTTATCTTTTTACAGATCTTTTCTGAATGTTGATTGGTCATGTTTTTTTTTGTGAGCTTTAAACATAATGAGCAGAATATGATATTCTACCAATTCATGGAATTTCAATAGTTTGTCTGTAAAAATAATGGAATTGTTGATTCTCTATTTGGTTTTCTACTAATTAGTCTTATTGCCCTTTTTTGCAAAGTAAAAATTGACTGAATATATGCTTTGCAAGCATTTCCCCTTTCTTCAATGGTATGATAATATGTACAATGCTTTGTTATCAAGTGATTCATTTGCTTTGCGTAATAGTTCAAACGTTTTGGATCTTTTTACATTTTTCTACAAATAAGAATGATGAAGTTTGATTTTTCAGAATTTAGAGATCATTTGTTTAAGTCAAACCAAGTTTTTATTCGCTTAAATTCTTAGTTGACTATATCTAGCACCTTTTTTTTATCTTTCAGTATCTCTTTAAGTCTACTTAAGTCTAACGCTTATTGCCTGGAATGACTTTCACAGCTGTGTAGTTTCAACTGTTGATAGCTTCAATTTTTAGGCCCATATCCCACTGAGTGGAGAAGGTTTGCGAGTGTTTGCGTACGTAGCGTTTTTTTTTTTTTTTGGGTCAGGGTTCGTTCAAGGTTGCGTCTGCAAAGACGCTCACCAGATATTCTCCAAAATTCTATTGGTTGCAAACAGTTCCATTCACTTCAATTCACTTCTCCTTTCCTTCCTTTTACAAAAACATTACTCAATTTGAATACTCCAGTTGTATTTATTTTGGGGGGGTGGGAAAACAATGTTTCGTTAGATATTTTTTTCCCAATTTGTATCTATCTCTTCTGTATTTCATGAAAGAAGAATCAGCATGAAAGAAGGGAGAGCCTTCATAAGGCTATTCTCGCAATATTGTGTTCACCTGTGGTGTGGTGAACGTGTGAATTTTATGCTTGTGTGTGTTGAGAGTATTTATTAATTTATTTATTGTGCTACTATAGCCTCTACTTCAGAAAGATATACTGTGAGTGAAATGGAAGTAAAAGAAGCAGAGTAAAAGAGATGCACAGGGAGTATGTGAGTGGAAAGCAGTTGGGCAGATCAATAGTTGAGTGTCTTTTTCCCCTCTCAACGGTAATGATGAAATATGGTGTAAGCAGATCTAGTGCATAATCATCTCCATGCTTCACAGTCTTTGTGTGCGTGTGTATGTGTTGATGTAAATCGCTTCTACTTGCTGCGTATGTTAAATTAGCCCAAACTCCAAAGTGTCCAAAGGTGTTTACCTCCCTGCAGAGACAGAAAAGCATGAATTAAAGACTAATCCAATATAAACCAAGAGGGGATGGGGGAAATGGAAAGGCGGCGTAGTTGAGTTGAGGCTATTTGTTTTACTGATCCAACCTTCAGTGCTGAAATGATTGTGGTGAATTCAAACAGCAATAGTAAAGAGCAGCTGGTGTTTATAAGTAATCACACTCTAAGTAAGCCGTGCTAATGTCTTGTACCGCTAATGTTTTCCTTGCAAGGGCTCACTTTGGAGCTCTTTGAAGAGGAGACTCCTTGCACGTGCACACAAGTGCTCCAGACCACGTTTGTGCGTTTGCTTTTCATGCCGCGTTGAAGTATTAGGAATGGCGTGTGGCGTTTGAGATGCAAGGTGTCGGTCACAAGAGCATCTGTGCAAGTGTTTTCTACCAGTTGCATCATCTTGCGCAGTTCTGACTGCAGTATGACGATAGTAGAATTGTGCTTGGAATTCATAAACCTTATTTGGAAACATGGATGTTTCAAGTTCAGAGAGTGTCGAAAAGATAAGCAGGCACATTAATTTGAAGCATCCGTCATCACCTTCCATTTATCAAAAGCTCCTGGGAATGGTGTTAAAAACAGATATACAGTATAAGTTTACGCCGTGTTGACTGTTCTGTTGAAATGTTACAATAAATTTTTGGAATACACAATTAGTAGGTTTTGTTGCATGTTTGGATGGCAGTTATTGAAAACGTTCATTTTGGCGTTGAGGTCTTGCTATGCCACTTGTTTTCGTAACTCTCTGGCGCATACAAATACCGTAGTAAAGTAGATCAAGGACGAACTAACAAACATAAGGGAAAAAAATGAATTCCACATTTGTTTGTTTGGAGATAGTTTACTGTAGCAGGTAGTTTACTGTCTCATCGAGGAGGACTAACTAAGTCTTTAACAATCAATCAATGCTATCAGTGATTGCAGATTCACAAGCCTAGTAATTGACATGGATCAACTAAAGCATGTTGTATGGTATAGTACATGTGAATAATGGTCTGTATGTGCTAGGGGTGGGACTGGCTGTCTCACAATTTGATTTGATTTAGATTTTTCGGTGTCTGAGTCAATATAGAATTGATTTTCAATCGTCTTTTTTTTTTTTTTTTTTACATGTATTAAGTCTGGATCTGTAAGGAAAGTGTACTATGACCATTACATTGATGTGCTTGTATTATTTGGTGTGTTAAATCTGAAGCTGCCCTTCGTGGTGCTGGTTACTACCACCTAGGTTCACGGCGCTGCCTAGTGACATTATGCTGTCTCTTCCTTGGCAGTGTGCATCCAATGTAGTTGCTCCCGTAGCAGACAGGAAGCGTAATTGTTTCCTGTTTTTAACTTATAAAATCAATTTTGGGACGTTGGATATCAATTCCAAATCATGGTAAATGAGAATTTTACTATGTATGTGAATCGATTTTTTTTTTTTTAACTTTTTTAATTTTGGGGGGGTGGGGCCACACATTTAATATGTGCCCTCTAATTGACTGGCAACCAGTCCAGAGGGTCCCACCTGTTGTCCCTTAGCTGGGCTATTCACCAGTAAATCCGTAACCCAAATAAGCCCAGTGCTACAGAAAATGGATGAATGAATAGTTTTTGTTGTTGTTATTTGTTTTCAATTCACAGCAACATGCAAAGTACAGTACCTCACTTGCCACTAACTGGGCCAGAACTGTGGCCTCCTGGTGACCATGAACCTTTTTAGCTCAAGGGGAACTACTCCAGCTACAAACTGTATGCTCGTGTGTAAGCTTTCTGTGATGAGCATGTGCTCTATTTCAGAACTGTGTGCTCGCTAGTCAACAGCGAGCACGGTGTGACAGATGCACTTCACATCTCTATTGGGAGCACTTGCACTACAGCAGTGTAATAATAGGATGTCATGATTGTGCATATGACTGTGTGTGCTTAAGCTTACAGCACATTGCGAGTAGACCGATTTTACTCATAATGTCACTTGCAAACATCCTTAAAGTTGTTTAATGCAAGATGATTGAGCACCTTAGACCTAAGGAGAATATCCTTAATGTGTCTTTGGAATATCAACAATGGCAATAATTGTAATTAGGATAGAGAGATTTGTGAAGGGAATCATATATTAGGTTGTTATCATTATGTTCTTAGTTCATTGTTACCCATTTATGCAATCCTAGTTCATCTTGACCCTGTCCTTAGATAGAACTGTTGACGCACGAAAGTGTGAGCCGGGACCTTGGCCCAGCTGCCGGTGGCGCCCGGCTGGCTCTTTTGTTGTGTCTTGTAATCTGCTATGCTTCTATTCAATAAAAGCCGGGGGGAACGGCTGGGCAAGTGGAAAACTGGCGTTGGAAGACCCACGAGTTACATTTGCCCAAGCTTTTTTTTCCCTATGCCCGGCATAGAAAAGTCAATCTTGGCTGGTCTGAGTTACTCTTTTTGCTGTTTAAGCAGCTAGGCTTGTCCTAGTCTTCTTTTCTGAGATTTCTCTGACAAGATTACGGTGTTATCTTTCGCTACATGCCGTATACCGTTTTGTCAATGTTGCTAAATGTTTCTGCAAAAAAAATTTGATCAGTGGTTCTCATAAGACATGTTACTGCATAAGACATGTTACCCTACTGCTGTAGGGAAGTGTTTCATCAGGATGCACTTAAACTTGGAAGAGTGGCAACTTTACATGATTTTATTTTGCACTAATGTTGTCCTTGTAACCGTCTGATTGTACATGGCAAATGAGAGTCTGTTTGACCCAGGATGTTTTTCTCTTATACAAAAAAAAAGGCAGAGCCAGGACTCAACAGTCTGACGATGCAATTTTTTGTGCTTGTGTTGGGAAAATAGTCATCACACTCCGACTTACTACCTGCAATGGGGAAAAAACGTGTTGACGCCAGGACTTTTTCCCTCACTTTTAATAACACACACTGCACAATCACTGGCTCACGCACATTTAACTACCCTGCACCTGCAGATAACCCTTTTTAAACTCTCGAGAAAGTGATTGTTCCTTGATTCATTTACATTTACAGGCTACTAGTGTAAGTCTACACTAAGAAAGTCTTCTTTCTCTGAGAGTAGACCGTCACCAAGCAAACGTGTCCCATTGGCCCAAGATATGTGAGGCGATACCGTTCAACTCTATTTCCGTGGGTGGCCAGAAAATTTTTTTTTTCCTTTTTCTTTTTTATTTTTTTTTTTTGAACACAATATGTTATGTCTGTGTGACTGACAACCAGTCCTATGTGAAACCTTCTTCCAGCTCTGTCAGTTTGGTTAAGGTCCACCTCATTGGTGAAGCTACAGTAACAAGGACAAGGGGTATAGGTGAGATCATGGATGGAAGTAGTTTATGTAGAATTTACGCAATCCTGCAAGTAATTAACTTCCTATCTAATTTAATCTATAACTTACTAAAGTCACTCACATTTGGCGGGCTACTATGTTTGGTCTTGCTTGATAATACTGATAACTGATGTTTTTTGTATCTTTTTTCTCGGCCTAAAATAATAATTTAATTTCTGCTCTCTGCTTATGTTGCGTGGTCGGAAGATGATATAGAAAAGTAATTTGCCACAATGTACAGTCACATTTTTGGATATTTTCTGCCTTGCTGAGAAGTGATGTGCAATCTCAAAAACTACATGCATACTAATACCATTGTATAGTAAAGTTAGTCACATTGTGTTATCACCCCCACACGTGTTATGTATATATTTCATAATAATATTTTATTTATTAGTTGAAAATGTCACTGACCGCAGCTGCATTTCAACAAGCAGTGAGCATTTGTTCTCTAACAATTCCAGCAGAACACAATGACTGTCCTAGTATTTGCAAACCATTCGTTTTCTGAAGCACTTTAGCGATTTTCTTAGCCATAACTTGGCATAGCTGCCTGATTTTGTTTGCATTTTGTCTTTTTTACTGAACATCTAAAATGAAACATCTTAAGAGTTTAAATTTAGATAAGTTCAACATGCTATAAATAGTTTGTCTCATGTTTAGGAAATGAACAAAACAGACAGGTGCATCAGCACAACACTGTAAGCTCTCTAATCATGTAATAATGGCTTTTTTTTTTTTTTTTTTTAACATATAGCATGTTTTTTCATGACATCTGGTCTTCAGAACCGGAGCTACACCTCATTTTCCTTTTGTATTTGCAGTGTGATTCAAGCACAAGGTATTATGGTCTCATTTTGCCCAGAAATTTTGAAACAGTACATTTTTCCATCCTCTCATTTGTGTGAAAGACAGCTGGGCATTGTTAAGAACAACCGAATCAGTAGGGATGGGCAACTGGTGGCGCACAGGCGGACCATACTCCGAGTGCCCCCCCTCCTTTTTTGTGCCAAACAAACTAAAAAATCTGAAACAAAAACAACAACAAAAATAATAAATATCAAATACATTTAATATTAAAAAGTGGAAGATGATGGAAAACAGTTTCTGAAAAAGAACAAAATATTACAGGCCATTGTGGAAAAAAAATCTTCCAAATCTATCAGTGCCAAGCTGTGAGTATGCAGAGGTTGACTAATTTTAAGTTGTAATATGACCATTTACTGCTAATTGGCAGACATGGCTTAGTTGCAATGGGTCTTATACAGTACTGCCCTTTCCTACACAGTGGAGTTGGAAAGATATACCTCAATAATACTAAAATTATGAATGATTTGATTATTTTTTTATGGCAAAAATGCACAACATAAAATCTTGCATCTAACGTTATTTTGCTGTAACTTTTTTCCATTCTCGAATCCTAAGTGTGATGCCAGAGAGCCCTTTGCACTCCAATAAATAGTTTGATAAAAATCACACAAGTGTCTTTGTTTGCTTGTAAAACTGATGGAGAGATCATTTACATCTAGATTTTGGGTTTCAGGTTTTAACAATGTTTTGTTATTAATGCAGTTTTGAGCTTAGTGTGATTACTGGCTATTATTGGGGTGTCTTTGAGGGTTGAAAAATATAGGCAAAAGTGTAATTTGAGAACGTCACTGTAACAAATAGTTAAATAAATATTTCTAAGACAAAATAACATGAATTGAAATCAAGCTTTAGATGAGTTTCTTTTGAAACACAATTTCTAGTGTCATTTTGTGGTGAGGGTGTTCCTCATATTATGAATGCTGGGTTCATAGTGCCATTTATGGGACAAAGCCTTTCCGTTTTTGTTCTAATATATTCTTCATGTCTGCTATTTCAGGCTTTGCAAACTTCCCATTTAATAGCTCCCTGATCTTATTTGGACCCTCTTGACACACGCACACTCTGAAAGTGTACTCTCTTGTGAACGCCTCCTCGGTCTATCCATGGTCTCTGTTGTGAGGCCACTTCTTCGCTCGCAGGTTGCCATTATTGCTTATCTGATTCCTAAATCTCAATTAGCCGCCCTCCAGAGCTCGCCGTTAATTATTTACCGACATTCGCAGCCCACATACTGTAGATCATCGTTCGGCAACTTTGACTGTGGGGGGTGGCCGGAATTACATTTTCATTAGACATATCCTGCTTTTCTTACCAAAAAAAAAATAATCTCATTATGAAGATGAAACCAAAGTGCAGAAAGCAAAAACATTGCCAAAGTTTGGCTTCAGCCACATCTGCTTCTTCTCAACCAGGAAATAAACCTGCTCATTAATCTGCCTACCTACCTGTATTTTCCATCTTCGCTTATTGTCAGTAGGGATGTAACAATTACGAAAGCTCACAATTTGGTTTGATATTGGTGGCACAATATGATATCAATTGCAATAGGTTTAAAGTATTTGTACATTTGTGTTTGAGCTGTGCGATACTTAAGATCTTGGTATTAATGGATGCTAAGTAAATATCGGTGCCAGTATCACCGATACCAATTAGTTTTAGGCTCATAAAGTATTAAGATATTTTATAATGTTTGACCTATTACTATTTTTTATTTAGGATTTAGTGAGGAACCTGTGAGAAACGAAAAAAAAAGAAATAAATGCAAAAGCTCAATAATACCTATTTGATATCGATACAATATCAATATTGACTTTGGTATTGATTCTATCGATACATGGATTGATCTCCACAGCCATACTGCGCCATACATGTCATAAAGAGGGGATGAAAAAACTCTATTTCAGGTCACAACATGAAAATAACGTAAATCGGGGACATTGTAACACAGGGGTCCACTGTATATTTTACCATGAGCGGCTGTCCTTATCCAAACAGTGTTTATACTGTATTTCTATGAGTTCATGATGGTAGTATTGCTTCAGCAATGATAGACCATAGTCTACAACAAATTATTATGCTTGCGGAAGTTCTTTATCGTGTACCAGTCAACCTTCATCAGTCTATTCCTTTTGACGTGAACACTTTGTAGCCACTTTGTAGTAATGTAGCCTGTAGGTTGTCTGTAGTGTAGAAAACACCTCATCGGCTGCGTAACACAAAACACAGAAGTAGATTGTTTTTGCGTAGAGCGGCTCATTATTTTGCAGTGAAACAAGACCACAGCAATACCCAGACATGTTAAATGCAGGGAATCTCTATTTTCATCAATGTCATTAAGCGAGCCAAATTTAGCTGGTGGTGAGTGAATTTTGGCCTGCGGGCCACATATTGCTGACCTTTGCTATAGCAAAGTGAGAGCAGGTTTTGTTATCTCTTGACATGGGCAGGATTAGCTGCAGAGGCAGTATTTCTCCACATGTTCCTTTTGTCATCTCTGTCCTACTCCACTTACTACTGTCCCCGTTCTCAGTAATTGTTTGGTCACTATGCAGGCACAGTTAAACTTCTTGTTATGCTTGGATTACTCTCCAAATATAGACTTGCCACTGGATCACTCTTACCAGCTATTCTTAATCATTCTCTTCTGTGTTTGTGCTTGTGTACTGTACAGCCACATTCACAAGCCCTTGGGTTTATTTGTGTGCGTTTGTTTGTGTAAGCGCGTGTGTGCCTGTGTGTGTGTGTGTGTATGCCAGGAGCCCAACATGAGCTGGAGGTCGCTTTCTAAGAAATTCTTCTCAGTGTTGTTGGCCTGGCGCAAAAGGTTTTTCTCAAAGAAGATTAATTAGGGTACATTGTGAAGAAGATACACACATACACACACACACACAGAAATACAAATGCAGCGCTTTCTGTCTGTACTTCATGAAAACGGTTTTTCCCGTCTTTTTTATCATTATCACTGTTTCACCTACAGCGCTTTCTGTCTGTACTTCATCAAAATAGTTTTTTCCGACTGTTTATCATTGTCAGTATTTCACTTGGTCCAGGACTATGTGTGTATTGTATGTGCATGTTTGATGGTCAGCAGTGGATGAGCTTCAGAACTTTTCTAATTGGAGGTTTTAGCCGTGGTCGTTGCTGAGCTCAGTTCTTTTCTCTCCGACCCCAATCCTCCACTGCTGCCCCCCTCACTGGTCGTCTCTCCATCCTCCCTCCACCCACCTCCGTACCCAACAGCTAAGCTCTTACAAATGTGTTGAGGATGCATTTTCACCCAAACACCCTCCCACCCCCTGCCTCCCTCTTCCTCTCCTCCCTTGCCATCCTATCCCTCCATCCGAACCTATGCCCCCCCCCCCGCTCAAGTTCTTTTCTGTCTCCCTTGTCATTTGCACCCCCCAGCCTGTTCTCCCTCCGCACTCAGCATTTTTCTCAGCTGTGGGTGTGATGTCTCCGCTGTAGCGCTAATCAGCTCTGGAGACGTCAGCATTCTTTGAGTTCTCCTTCACAACCTCCTCCAGCATCACATCTCCTCTTACCTTTTCTCCTAAGTCCTATCCCCGCTTGTGTTTTAGCCATCACGGCATGTCATTTGCTTGTGTGCATGTTTATGTTTGTTTGTGCTGTAACTATAAGCAGCTCCACTCTTGAGTCGTCAGCATTCTTTCTGCGGCCACATCGAAATACAGCCGGGCACAGCAGAAAAGCTGTCCGTAGTAGCAAGAGTGTCAGTGCCGCGACCACCCCACTTGCACGTTGGAAAGGACGCCACTGGCAAGTCCAAGATGGATGGCGATACCTTTGCTCAGCAGATGATCCCTAACCTGGGTCACCTACACATGACCTGTGCTGTCCAAGACGGGTTGTGTGCAGCAGGGCACCTTTTTTGTCTAATAAAAGTGTGCAGTACCCATTTACAGTTCTTCCCAAACATGCGGTAACTTGGAGCAATCTGCAGTACATTATTTGATGATGATCTAAAAGTGCTGAGCGATGCACCTTCACTCACCG
This sequence comes from Hippichthys cyanospilos, assembly GCF_059441005.1. Lineage (NCBI taxonomy): Eukaryota > Metazoa > Chordata > Actinopteri > Syngnathiformes > Syngnathidae > Hippichthys > Hippichthys cyanospilos. The sequence goes on along the minus strand of NC_142375.1, from coordinate 8,468,345 downwards.
CTGAACAGCAAAGTGTTTGTTTCGTTAGCGTCAATAGAACATTGTGTCTGCCTTCTATACCTTTTCAAAAACCCACACAACTATGATACAATTGATATTTAGATAATCTATAAATAATCTATAAAACTACGATACAATTGATATTTAGATAATCATGCATCTGTTATTCACCTTGATGTCCTGAAGGTTCTGGTTTTGCTGGTTGCGAACAAGCATGATAACTGGTGCATCTTGATATTTGTACGTGCGTCCAAACATTGTGTGGCTAGTTATGGGAGGGGACAAGATGATAATTTGTCCAATCATCTGCCCTTGGGACCTGTCAGTCGTGATGAGTGTCAATGGTATGCCATGAGTTAAAAAAAATGTGCATGGTGCATGGATGTAGATGCCCTCGTCGCCCCATCATGCTTAATAAAAGCAAACAAAACAGCTCAAAAAAGGAAAGACAAAGTAAAAAATAAAGGAGCTAAAGCTAAAATGTCTAAAATAGAAATGTCTTTCAGTCGAAGCCAAGCCGAACACAACATCCTGCTCCCGAGGCTGCCAGAGTCACTGGCTAGCTAACGTGATCGCAGAGTCAACATTGACTCTCCCGCTGTGTCCCGCTTCTCTCGGCGGGCAAAAGTTGTCATCACTGCCACCTGCGCAGCTTCAGATAATAAATGCAGATTTGGCTATCCCCACAAGTAGATCCGTTAAACCGGTTTGTGGTACTGTTTTTAAGCCCACTGGACCATTTCCCAGAGAAAAAACTGTAGCAGGTGTTTTTCAGAGAAATTTTACACCACCAATTCCTAGGCATCTATCAAACTCATGCAACCATGGTTGTGTTGTTTGCCCAATAAAAACTGAGCAGCTTAGAACAAGAACGTCTCAATGGACTAACGATTCTCTCTGTTGAGAACAGAGCAAAGGCTTTGGTCCCAACAAGCATTTATTGGCCCGCACGATGAGATTCAAATGAGTGAGCGTGTCTTCCTTTTTCTTATGAAGTGGAATTCGTGAGATTCAAATCTATATGTAAATTCGCTTTGTTGTATTTTGGTGCCACAATGACCTTTTTGCAAAAATTATTTCAGATTTAAGTTTTGTAAAACAGACTATAATATATTGGAACATGGAATAGACTGGAACAACTGCTGAAAACACTTTGTTTTACAACTAAACATTAGACCTGCGTTATCTAAATTGTGGGCAGGAGGTTGTCATTTTGCCTTGTAACTGCCGCTTCCTGTCAACCAAAAATGACATCAGAGTACCTAACGGCTCAGCTTTTGAATGTCACATGACCAAACCCTAAATGATCCAGGACAGTCGTTTCTTAAGCCCTGAGCAATGTTGTGTCATGTTCAGTCGACAACATGTCTCGCAATGCATACTTGCCATTTGATTTTGACTTCATAAATGCTTCAGAGACTCTGGACTGTCTGGGTTTGGCACATGGACCCTTCCTTGAGCAAGTTTAACTTAAACAGTAAACAGCGTTGGGAGAAAAATAAGCATGAGAATCACACAACAATTTTTATTTTCACACCTGTGTTTGTACAGCACAGGTCAAAAGGTTTGGACATTCAAATGTGTTTTCTTTATTTTCAAACCTATTTACATTCTCACTAAAGGCATCAAAACCTATAAATGAACACATGGAGTTACAGTATGTATTGAACAAAAATGTGAAATAGCTGAGACATAAAAATAAACATCAAACGTAGCCGTCCTTTGCTCTGATTACTGCTTTGCACACTTTTGGCATTCCATCATTGAACTTCAAGAGGTAGTCCCCTGAAAGGGTTTTCACTTCATTGGGCTGCCTTAACTAGATCAATTTGGTCAAAAGGTTTGGGACCATCAATTGTGTTGTGCTGAAGTAAGGTGAATACACAGCCGACAGCCCTATTGAACAGCAGTTAAAATTCATTTTATGGACAACTGTTAAAATTATTTTTGCTTGCTTTTCTTATTTAGGCTGGCTGAGACCTAGAACAAAAAATATTTTATAGATGTCACATTTACAAATAATATTCTATAATTTATTCCTTTTAGAATATATATTTTACATTGTGCAGAATAAATATAAGAGATCCTTTCTATTTTCTCGTTTTTAACTTATTTTGTGCCATCTATTTTTAGACACCGCTTTACCCAAATAACTGAAAAAAAAACCCTGTATAAATAAATAAATAAATAAATACATATCTGAGCTACTCAGTGGAAGAGGAGTCAGCATGTTCGGCTCACAGATCAGGGTCCTGCATGAGTTCAATTCCAGCTCGTGCTTGCCTTCATGTGTGAAGTTTGCATGTTCTCCCTGAGCTTGCATGGATTTTTCTCTGGACACTCGGGCTTCCTCTCACACACCAAAAAAACATGCATGGCAGGTGTATTAGGCTCTCTAGATTGTCCTTAGGTGTAATTGGGTGCGTGAGTGGTTGTTCGTCCCGCTGTGTCCTGCAATTGGCTGGCAACCAGTTGAGGATGTCCCCCGCCTACTGCCCATAGACCAGCGACCTTAGTAGGGAAAAGCAGCTATAAAAAAATGGATGGATAAGTAAATATATGGAATTGAATGTCTGGACTATGGATAATCAGCTTTTTCTGTTTTGTTGATGTGGTTTGCATTGTGCTGAACTTGAAATTTGACTGCATGTGCATGTTTGGGTATTTGCAGTGGAACGTGGATATTATTGTGCCCCCCTTAGCATGGTGGCAGGGGAATGTGTTGGCATGCTTTCTGTTTGTATGTAGATGAGGGGTTATGGGGGTTGGGCACGGGGGAAATAAACCTGTGCCTGGCAGTAAAAACGCCTTCTTTTTTGCCTCTCTGTTTTCACTTCCCCCACCATCTCTCCACCCCCACCCCCAAAGGCACCCTTAGTCTTCATGTCTTTGATCCATCTATTGTGTGATGATGTTGCACCTCCAGCTGTGGGAGCGTACAACGCATGCCAGCACACTGCATGCATACTTCAATAGAGCTCCCGATGTATCAAAAATGATGCCTTTGCAAACAAAAATAATTCTCAGTTTTGATTGTCACAGAGTGATTTGATATTTTTCCATTTGAGGTTGCACTTTGCTGTGTTGTAGAGTGACAGTATATCTTACGGTGTGTGTGATCATTATTTTGGCTCTTTCATGTAGGTTAAGGAAAATACATTGACTCTTTCTATGAGTAGGTATAACTTTGGTGGCAAAGCTGTTGAAACTGTGACGGCAACAACTACCCGGTAATCATCTCTGTGTCTTTAATGTGCTCCGGCTATGTAATGTATGTGCTTACAATGTACAGTACTGTACATTTTCTCTGCTCCACTGCTATTTTTAACAGTTGAAACTGCAGCATTCTCACAGACCCACAGAGGTGCACTGTGGGGGAGGTTGATTGCTCAATGTTGCCGGGCCAACAACTACTATTAATAATAACAATAATTAAAGATACATCACATTTTTGGTCACTGAAAATTTTCAGTTGGAAATGGCAAAACATGGATCTTCTGAAAGACAAACCTAGAACAAGACATTCGAAAACAGATGTTATGATGACGCAAAAACCAGCAAGCGTCTTGTCTGAATTTCATGAAAGCATATTGTAGGAGAGGGGCGTCTCTTGGTAGTCAACCACTGTAAAGCATTTCAGCGGGACGACAGGTCAGCCCCCCGCACCCCCAAAAAAGACGAACAACGTCGCTTCACACACCAACGATGTGTTGCAAAATAAACACAAAAAATAGTACATGGATGACACTGCAATGGCTTTTGTAACTTTGTTAGCAGAGGGGCGAACTTAAGTCCTGATCATTCATTTTTTTGTTGCCATTGCATCAGAGCTACCAAAATCAACACAATGCCTTTAAAAAATTCTTAATTGCTGATAAACCTGAATGAAATGAAAATCCCCAAACTATTACACATATATTTTATGAGCCCTTGCTTACTCAGACATAAAAACAACAAAAAAAGGAGTAAAACTTAATTTGACTTTGAGAAGGGTAAGGCTGCTAGAAGACCGCTAATCAATTACACTGTCATTGTACAATATGGCATGAGTCTCAGTGTTACCGCTAAACTACTTTGTATGTTATGTATGCAGTGCACGTGGTGCATTCAAACACAGTTGGACATTTCAAAATCAAACAGGAAAAAGGTCAGTCCAATAATGTCTAATAATGTCAAAAGTCCACCGTCCGTCACTCTTTCATTGTAGCTGTTTGAATGTGCAGAGTTTAAATTATTGACTGAAGGCGTGGTGGGTCACTGATGACTGACGTACCAGCAGAATAATATAAAATGACCACCTCTGTTCAGAGCCATCATAAGCAGATTTCATTCATTCTCATCATTCATTTACAAACCTGTGCAGGGCACTGCTTGCTTGTGACATTACAGTCCGTTCCCAAAGCTGCAAAGCAATATGCAAAAAAAGGTTCATTTTTTTCAGTGTCTTGATTTTTGGCCAAGTGTTTCTCCTTTTTGGCCAAATATTTTTGGTGCATCCCTACTAATGATAACATGGATTTTAATAATAATGAAATACACAAAACTGATAGCTCTTTCAGGGCACCCAAAATGCTTCAAAAATCCTACCTGCAAAATGATCATTTCCAGATTCCTTTTTATTGCTAATGTTTTTCAATCTTTCCTCAATCCACTGTTCAAATTTGTTTATGGCAGTTGCACTTTTTTTTGTAAGGAAGTGGGACATGTATATAGGTTGTTTATAAACAGTAAAAGGTGACCCGGTGGAAAGTGACAGAAACAAGACGGAATTTGCACGGCACAGGAGGACAGGGCAGAGGGAGGGAGAAAGAGCGAGGCGAAGAATCTGCTGAGTCATCGTGACTGATCTCATGATGATCGCTTAGGTCAGAGCAGCAACAAGAGACACCCTTTAATGAATACACACACATGCGCACACACACATGCGCAGAGGTCTGAGAGATGAGAGACAGACTCACACACCGGGGCACAAAGCATCCCCTTGTGGAGTTGTGTACTCAGAGGACTGATGTCATCTTTTTCTCGACTGTGTTGACTCCTTTATACTCAAGCCTTTTGTCTTTTGTTTCCATGTAGAGTAAGTTACTACAGTACATGTAAAATGCACACATGTATTTGTTTCTGTGACTGTCGCGGTTAGACATTTGTATTCTTGTCAGGTGTCTCACTGCTTTCCCGTATGCTGCTACTTGCATGGATAAGATGTGTGTATGAGTATGAAAGTCACAGTTGGCTTTCCCCTGGAGTCCTTCCCACAAATTCTATCACTTCCTCTTCTTTCGGTTCACTTGGTAGCGATTGGCCTGAAGCCAACCAATAACGCTTCAACTTGACGAAAGCAACAGACACTGTCACTGCAACCATCAAGAAACAGGAAGTCAGGGAAATTCTAAGAAATATTGTGTGTCACTTTCACTCATACAACCTGATATTGATGCGCACCGTTTCACATATTCAAACACCGGTCCTCCAGAGGTACAACTGGATCTATTTTGTTTGTGCTTGACCTGGTGGGTAGTGGCCCACAAATAGCAATACGTAATTAACTGTGGAAATTGCAAAGGTCTTTTTTTTTTTTAATCATTCTTACTTGCTGTGTTATTTTTTTCTGCATTTGTTTAGATTTTTACAGAAGAACAAGGCTCCTGTGGCATGACGACGACAAACAAAGGAAATAAAGCCTTAAAGGTGAGGGAAGACATCTACCAAGTGGTACAGTTCAGGCAGGTTCACCATGGTACGGTTTGAATCATGAAGTAATCCCAAATGAAGTAAACCTTATTAGCTGGAATTTACTTTACTGATTGGTCAAGCAACAGCAATTATATGACCATAGTTGAGCTGCAAAGCAACATCTAATTTTACAGTTAATCGAACTAAAAATGGACATGACTATGCAGTGGTGTAATAATAATAATAATAATAATAATAATATTGATAATAATGATAACGCATTTTATTTAAAGGCGCCTTTCTTGGCACTGAAGAACACTGCACAATATGTTACATTACATTAAATAAAACAACAAAGTGGAATTTATATATATATATATATATATATATATATATATATATATATATATATATATGCAGACTATGTACTGTACAGATTACTGACAATGCCTGTAACCTAACCCTAACCCAATCAGCCTATCAAAAGAAATCCTGCACGAGCAACTATCTTACCAAAACATACTACTGCTAGTCTAAACCTTGCATTTGAATTAATATTGCATATGTGGAATATGAATGAAAAAGCACCTGAGGAGACTTCTGAGGAGACGGCCATTTTGCCACTAGCTGTTGAAGGAAAGCTGCATCATAATCGCTCAGTCTGGCAAAGCCCAATCACAGCTCGGCATGTGGATGTCATATGACGAAACTCAGTAATTGTACCTTGTAATTCTAACCTGAGCGCTGGGCACTGTCATGTCATATTCAGTCAACAAAGAGACGATAAAACGGCCACTCTTTGAGATAGATACTGTACATACGGGTGGAATTCGTTTTTTTTCATTCATATTCCACAATACTATAAGAATGCAATAAAAATCTTTTGAGCAAGCATGGTTTGCTAAAAGGTGATCTCTAGGTACAGCAACTGTGTAAGGCTATCAGCGTCAAAGTGTGCAGCGTTATTTATGTTTCTCAAACCAGCTCTCCGGCTAATTCATGCTAGACACAGCAATAAAGAACCCCAAGCCGCCAGTAAACAATGGCAACAGGTGTCACATGTCAATGTTAATGTAATTAAGTCATTAGTTGGCGCCCTGAATTAGCGACTGAACGTGATTTCAGAACAATGTTGCATTGTTTGTATTGGAAGTCAGGAGCAACAGTTGCAGTAGAGCAAGAGCAGTCAAGCTGTTGTTCCACCCCTAATGCCATGTTTGGAAGAGTGGGGGCGCATCGATTGTGTTTTTATAAACAATCGTTTTTGTCTTGACTTCCTCTTTAAGCATTGTATATTTAAAAGACAAAATGCTCAACCAAACCTTCCAGCGCAACGTTAGTCACAGACAAACGGTCTATTTTTTCTGCTTATTCTGTGACTTTCTTTGTTTCGTCTTCTCTTGATTACACGGCATGTGCGTCCAATAGAGCCCCCTGTCTACACGCACATTTTGTTGTGTTTGATTGACCGAGGTGTATTTGATGTGATTCCTTCTTCCTTTATGAAGGTGAAGCGAGAGCCAGGGGAGAATGGCACCAGCTTGACAGATGACGAGCTGGTGACCATGTCAGTGCGGGAGCTGAACCAGCATCTCCGGGGGCTCACCAAGGAAGAGATCCTGCAACTGAAGCAGCGGCGGCGCACCCTGAAGAATCGGGGCTACGCCGCCAGCTGCCGGGTCAAGAGAGTCACCCAGAAGGAAGAGCTGGAGAAACAAAAGGCCCAGCTGCAACAGGAAGTGGACAAACTGGCCAATGAGAACGCCTCCATGCGCCTGGAGCTGGACGCTCTCAGGTCCAAATATGAGGCCTTACAGACCTTTGCCAGGACTGTGGCGAGAAGCCCCACCGTGGGGGTCGGAGTCCGGGCTGGAGGGGGAGGAGGAGGTGTGGCGTCATCAGTCATTGGCCCACTCATACCCGGGAAGGCAGCAACGGCGACGAGTGTCATTACAATTGTGAAGTCCAAAACGGATGCACGGTCTTGAGGGAGGTTTTGGATTGACAAAGGTGAATCAGGATGGAATTCAGCTGCGTCTAAGAATTTCCGCTTGCCACGGCTCCTTCACTGCCCTGGTGGCCTGTGTCTCCACACCGACTTACTTGACAGGTCACAAGTGCAGTGAAGGACAAGATGGAAGCGGAGCACTTGGCCAAGCCTTTCTCACAAAGGATCGGGCATTTGAAAGTTGATCATTGAAAAGAACCCTCGTTGTAGTCAGGACCCAATGTTCCATTCCACGGTTAAACAAACAGATGGCAATGGAACATTTCCGTGATGGATTCAGAGACACAATAGTCTGATAGATCATCCATCTCATGTGACCCGTTAATTTCATTGGCTGCAGATGAGTCTTGCTGCAACCTTGTCATATCAGAACAGAATATACGTATATATGAAATGCAATTGTGTTACTTGTATTTTTACTGTTTTGTACTGTGTTGTCATTCACATGAGGTTCAAATTGTATTCTCTGTGTGTGAATTGTTATATATCAGGAATTCCGTGAAATTCACAATCGCTTTGTTATATTTGGTCACGTGTCTTTTTTTTCTACGGTCTTGACTTCTCATATTGGCCCTGTTTTTATTTTTAATTCCAATGTCATCACAGGTAGCCAACAGAAGAATTGATTTAAAAAAAATAGGAAAAACTACATGTAACTGTGGAAAAAAAATCTCAACAAATCTTTTTTATGATTCTCAACAGATGTAAACATTTGGAAAAAAGTAGAAGGGGAAATGCCTAGGACTGCTCATTGAAACATTTGCAGAAGTAAAGAAAAAGCATTGGTTAATATTGCAATCACTCTAATAAAGTGAGCAGTCCGGATGTCTTCGATAGCTTTCAGCTCTGCGTTGTTCTATGAGCTATGTAGAAGCCTCCGACCATAATACCGTAATAATGATCATGATAACAATAACATCCATTGTGTGATTTTGCATTTGTGCATGTGCGGTATCCACAAATTTATATCATAGAGTTATTTCCTCAATTTAAATAATTCTTGAGGAAACTCCCAACAAAAAGCTTATTGAATGGTACAGTCTGCTTCTCAGAGTAGTTCAGCCGATGACTGACAAAATTGTTTTTCTTAGGTTTTGTTTTTACATGCGTTCACATAAATGAAGAGTCACTAACATAAGCTTTACAATTAAAAAGAACTTGTGTGGTGTTCTTTAAAAAAAATAATGAATCATTGTCTGTGTATGGTAGCATCTCAACTTTTATAAGGACAGCTAGCTTTGCATTGTTTGTATTGACCTGTGAAAAATAAGGTGACAAAATCAGTTTGATATACAGTATCTCTCTATTTTGCAACTGTACCAAAAGTGGCTTAACTACTGAATAGCTTTGTTCTTTCTCTTGTGACTAGGCACTTGTGTGTAGCCGTGAACTAGCGTGTGGTGTGCTGTGTATGTGATGGGGAAACTATAACTTTCATTGTACTTGATGGTCACAACTTTGATCCTTGTTTGACTTCAGGGCGAGTGATGACACAGCGGCTAACCGTGTTAGTTCTCTTATTATAATCTGAACATGTTGAATCACCTGCCCATATTCTGTATTTCTGGTTTTTAATTTTTTTTTTTTTACTTTCTGATCTTTAACTTACTTCTTAAGTTGTGCTCTCGCATGCTTCAAAGTAACAGTGATGTGAAGCTTTTTTTTCCTCAACTGTGGGTACATTTAATGTTAAGATTAATTTGTATTCATCTTCTTTTACATGTACAATGTACATGATGTCTTACAGAGTGAACGATAAAACCTGCTATTTCATGGCTCATCTATCAAGGTGTGACTTGCAGCCATTGGAAAATTGCTTGAAACACTTTAGGAAGGAAAACCTAATCTTAATAGATTATTTTGTCAAGATAGATGTAATCTACAAGACTGGAAAAGCATACGATGCTTACTGAAACCACTTTATCGCTTTTGCAGTTTTCAGTACCAAGTTTATAAAGCTTTTAAGTTGTACACACCGGCGACCCAAGTGAGGATAAGCGGCAATGGAAAATGGATGGATGGATCAAATATGTGCACACAACAGGGAGACTAAACAACAGCTCCACTGAATATCAGTTTGATAAATCGCCTTCCTCCTCCTCTATAGCCTAAAAATTAAAAATGTAAACTAATAAATTATGGTATGGATTTGCAAACAAAGTCATGTCCACAATATAACACGCTTCATAGGTTTAAAATGTGTCGTTTTCTTTTTTAACGTATTGCTTCCTTGTTATTGTGAGGTTTCCTCCTTGTCTCATGATGCTTGTTAAATTTATTTGTTCTGTTTTTGACTATTGTGTTTGATATGGTGTACTTGGTTTTGCTCTATAAAAAAAAGGAAAAGGTTTTTGCTAAAATTCTCAATGTCAAACCCTGTCTCAACATTCAGGATGAATACCATACGTTGTGAATGTAATGGTGTCAAGACGGTGTTTAGTTGTCTTAATATGCAAACTGCAAACACAGGAGACGTACTGCTATTGTTGCTTGTGTCAAATTGTTCAGGTTCAGTGTGTTGTGGCAAGGTTAAAGAGTTTATATTCACAGTGTTTAGCAATACAGTATGTGACTGGGTATCAAATGTTTTGCGGTTTATTTGTTTATATCTGGTTTTTGTGTTGTGACTTGCCTTGCTTCCCCCAGCATATTATTGTATTTATTAATGTAGACAGGAAAAAATCTGATATTTTTCTATCTATTTCATTTCGACAGACATCGTTTCTTGTTGTGTTCTTCTCGTGTGAAGCTGTGTGTTTGGTCTTGAATGTAGTTCATCCAAACATTGTGTCAGCTGAAATTTGACCTGCAGTCATTATCAAACGGGGTTTCCGTTACACATATTATGAGCTTGACATCTTTTTCTGCTTCCTGCACAGACATTTTTTGTTACTAATGAAAAGACGTTTCATCACTAGCCCAAGCAACTGCTCGTAAATCATATTCATACATATTTTATGACACAGGAAAAGACCTAGTGACAAATGATAAAAGTGAACAATTTTCACGCTTTGGAGACTGAATTAACTGAACCCTTGTTGAAAACGTCTAACGATTGTACAGAGAATTCTTATCAATAACCTCTTATCAGTAGTCACTCAGTTATTTCTCTCTGTAGTCAATCACACATTCTGACTAAAAGCCTTCAACCACCTCCAAAGCTGATCAATGAGAGTAAATGAACCAAACAGTCCTTTGATCGTTTGTTTGGTGCGCTGATCAATAATAATGTTCGCTTTGCTTCGGCTGGTCCTGCACTGGCATCAAATCATTTCAACATATTTTTGCTGTTTTCTTCTTTTTCATCACACTGTTGTCTGTTTGCCCTTCAAACTATGTGTATCTAATGGTGATCCTTTGGTCAGATTATACATTAAAGCTGGGATATTTTTGTGTCTGAAAGTAAACAATGGTCAATTTAAAGTTATAGAGAAGTAGTGAGTTTGTCTGACTGTGACACAGCCTGTTCAGAAAAGGTCCTGTAATAAGAAAATATGTGTTTTGTACTATTTCTGTATGGGGTGTAATAAATTATTAAACTGTTCTTTCTATGGGAAAATACTGAAAATGTGACAGTCTTTGTAAGTATTTATCTTCAACTAAATTATTGTTTTATTTCATTTTTGTAGATACATAAGTGATGATGACAAGGTACTGGTAATTAGGAATTAACTGTTTCATCATCAGTCTAATGTTTTTTTTTTATTTATTGATGTATATACTGTATGTTTGTCAATAAACAGTTTACTTTATTTTGTATATGACCAATAAACATGGTTTAAAATAGATCATTTGTTTAGTATTTTTTCATTGCAAGTAAATTTGTTCCATCTAGATTTGACACACAATTTTGTCAGCTTTCTCCGGTTATTTCCACAAAACGCAAAGGAGGATTTCAGATGACAGAGAAAATGGACATTGGACATAGAGTTGCAAGGGATAGCAGTGTTTAGCAGCTCTTGAATTAATGTAAATTTTGTTATCACTTATGTCAAACCACTGTCATCCTCGTCTTGACCACATGCATTAGAATATTGTAAAAGTAAAAATATCTCATTTCACTATACTTGAAATTATCAAATTGAAGCATAATCCGCAACGCTACACACACAGTGAAATATTATCATAATTGCAAATTGTATCATTTCTAATGATTATAGCTTCCAGCAAATGAAAAACAAATTTCCCCTTTTAGGAAATTAGAATATGGTATTTGGAAGAAAAAAAAAATCCATTAAATACTGGAAGAAGTAAACCATGTGTGTTGTCCTCTACATAATAATTATAATACATATTTTACTACATATTAAGATTAGTGCGTTCATCAAACATTCTGATTGAAATTTAAGTTCGTTGTTGGTTTCTTTGTGTGTGTGTGTGCGTGTGAGCGTGTGCGTGCGCGTGCGCGTGCGTGTGCGTGTGCGTGTGTGTGTGTGTGTGTGTGTGTGTGTGTGTGTGTGTGTGTGTGTCCTGTGGTAGCCCATAAATGCAGTGTCTTAAATTAGTGGACCAAAAGAAAAACAAACGTCCATTCAAGAAATGCACCCATTGTCCCTGTAGGAGGCACTGTCGCGTTTTATTTCAGTAGCACTCTTCTTCGCGCCCAACGAACTGGCGTTTGTGAATATACGGACTTCTATAAACTCTATCAAGTTGATACCTCGGAACTTTATAAACGATATATCACTTGGTATCAAGGCTTTGAAAAGTGAAACAAAAAATATTTTTTTGTATGTTCTTGAAAATGTTCTCCTTTTTTTTCTTATATCTTGTTGTTGTCAATAAATCCGTGAAATCCAGTCCTGGTCTTCTTGATCTCCAAACTGTCAACACTGGTGCTAGTTTCGCCGGGAAGAGAGGCGGGTAAAACGTAAACACGCTTGACTTGCACAAATTGGGTTACTCTTATTATTGACTTAAATGGAGGTGATAATGCGAGTGTTTCCTCAACGTTCTTATTTGGGATTAATAAATTTACTTGTCTCTTGATTAACCAACGAAATAGCGAGATACTTATCTCCAAAATTAGCCAGCCAGCTAGCTAAATATCATTGGCACGTCATAGCTACCGTTATCAAAGAGAAAATAGCACCGGAGCTTAGTTTGATCCTCGACTGTCAGGAAAAATCCAATGGAGGACTACGATACATTTGTGCGTAATCGTCTGTCACGTCTGCAGAAAAAGGAGGAGGAACGCAAAAAGTCAGCGTCTTCTGTAATTCGCATCTATGGAGCGCCTATCCTGCCCCCCGTGGTATGAGCGTTTCTTTCTATCTACCTAGCTCTTAATTTAGGTAACATACATCATCTTTTGGTTAAAATGAAGTCCTTGAGTCTTGACTTGGAGCTCACTTGTACATTCTTCTTGCTTGAAACGATCAATTGCTCACCACTGGGGCATTTGGGTGGTTTTAACGTGATCACAAAATGCACTCTCAACCATTTACTAAATTTGATCACGTCGACCGTTTTTCATGCATTTGTCAAACTTTTGTCTGTTATTGTACATTTCGCATAATTTTTTTGTTCACCAACAAATTTTACCAAACGTGTTGCTTTCATTACTGGACATTGGACGACCAGAACGCAACATACTCGAATAGTCAAGGAGATATTTGATATGTATCAAACCCACCAACCATGTCTCTGTGTCGTTACTGGATAGAACGAGGTTCTAGTAATAGTTTTGATTTAAAAACAAAGAAAAAACAAATAACAACAAAACAGTCATAGACCTGTTGTGAATCATGCCCTTGTTGGCCAATAGCCGGTAATAGCTCACTTGGAAATGAACATGCACATGTTTAGAAAAAATTAAATTCAAGTTTAGATTTATTTATTGAATTTTCACTCTATGAGGGTATTCCTAACTTTTTGTGAGAAGTGTTTAATGGGTACTGGAGTGAGTTTGTAACATTCCCTAATCCCATAACTAAATAATAAGTAATTATAAGTAAATAGTTTATTTGTGATAATAACCATCATCTGTGGCAATGTTAGTATTTTTTTTTTTAATATCTGAGTTCCATCTCATAACTAATTTCTTTCAAAACAGCTCAACGATACACTGCGAGAAGAAATGCAGCAACACAGAGAAGCAGCGCAAAAATATGCTACTCGTCAAAGGTTGAAGGGCAATCAAAGACTGGCATACGTGCAAACAATTCTACACGATGTTCAGGTACTTGAAAGTAGATATATGCCCCCTGAAATAAAAATATTTGTCGGTACGTGTTGTGGCAAAGACAAGGGCTGAACGATTTCACGAAAAAAATTGTGATATCTCAATATCAGAATTGCAGTCGTAAAATAGGTAATTAAAGACTGCATTTTCTTCCGTGGAGTACAATCTGTTTTATTATTAAACCAAATATAGAATTCTTGGTATGGCTGTGTGTATGTTGTCTTGGCAAATGATTTTATCAAGCTGTTTTGAGCTTCAACACAACCAAACATGTTTGGATGTGGTTTTTATTCATAAAGCACCTCTATTTTTCTTCTCAACACCACAGGTAGACTTATAGTTTGTTTTTTAAAATTACAGATGAGGCATTCACCAACATTGGAGGACTTACTTCAGGAATTAAAGGTCACCCCCAAATCCTTGGGTTCCTCCACCTCCACTGAATCTAATCAGCAAAGTATAAATGAAGATACAGAAATGAATGATAGTCCATGCCTTCCTCAGTTCTCATCAACAACAAATAGTGCCTTTTTCACCTCTCATGTGATTCCTCAACCAGGTCACAAGGAACAGCGCCATGTTGATCTTGGAAACCAACAAGCCCCTAAACCAAATTATTTTAACAGTGCAAATCACTGTTCTGTACCCCTAGACTGTATGACTCATGCATCTTTGGAAAATAACACTGCTCTTTCAGAATGTCTTGACATAAGGAGTGCTGGCCATGGCCCAGAGGAAACTAATAATACCACTGACTTTTTCTTTGACACAACTTCAAAGACAATTGTCAACATGCCCGATATTATTAGCTACCCCCCCATAGATGGAGAAGAATTGGAGAGAAGTGGACAAGAGTCATCCCTTTGTCATGATTTTATAATAATGAATGACAGTTGTTCTGCTGCATTTGCCAAGGATTCAATCAAAAGTGACCATTTCCCTGAAGACAGAAGTGAAAAGAGTCAAACGATAAGTGCCGAGAGTCAAGATAATCTTCCCTCTTCAACTGCACTTGATATGAAGGAAGGCCAAAACATTAAGCAAGGGGTGGTCTCCGTCCCCTCGTCAGAGACGTGTCGCACTTCAGACGTTCCTGAGTTACGTCAAACGCCAAGCTTTGATTCTAAATGTACTGATCAGCTTACTCAGCAGATCATCCCAGCAAGTCCAGAGTCAGTGTGCACCCAGGTAGCCCGACCACAATCACAGTCTTCTAATCGGCCAAGCCTCCAGGAGCTGCTGAGAAAATCTCAGGAGTACCGCGAGCAACAGCGCTTGCTTAGGAACCAAGCCAAAAATGCTAGAAATCAGGAGAAAGCACAAGAGAAACCATGTGTTGAGGAGAAGAGCCTCTCTGATAAGGAGAACAATGAGTTTCATTATAAAAGTACAGGGGGTAGAAAAACTAAAGAGAAGAGGTTTGTTAAAACAATGAACACTAACTGCAGAAAGGCAAACCGTGACCCTGAAAAAGTATCTGAACAAATCGTTCTTCCTCACCCGCAGCCATTGTCCCAATCCCAAAGTCCAAAAGTCGATTACATTACCGGCGATGAGGCTGCCACGGACCCGCTTATTTATCTGCAAGGGCATGGTACTCATCACGCCATCCCAGTGCCTTATTTGTGTCACAGTCCTGTTTACAATATTTCTTCAAATAGTTTACCAGATGGAGGAGGCGATAACATCAGGGGTAAAGTTTTGGTTAGCTCAAGCTATAATGAAAGCCACAAGGCTGTTGAAGAACAAAACCTGGGTGACGCACCAAGCGTCACAGTCCAGAGTTCACAGCACATGAACCAGCTGGAGTCCTGCTTGTCTACCTTAAAAGAATTGATTTCTGACCTGGGCTCATCCCTCATGGAAATTGGAGAGAAATGGGAGGATAGGCCTGATGAAGTAAATGGAGAAAAGCTCGACCAAAGGAATAATGAGGGTCCAAATAGACAATCACTTGACTTTAACAGAAATATGCTTGGAAACACAGATGAGCAAAACAGCCTAGACAACAGTCCTTCAGTCTTGCAGGATAAAGAAAAAGAAGTTGTTAATTTAGCAGAGCTCAGTCTGGTCAACACCTTTCCCTTTCGGGAACAAATCAATGAAGAAGCATTCAACGTGATGTCTGGACATCTCCAGGGAAGCGGAAAGCAGCAGTCACCAGCTAAACGTGTGCTCACTGTAGCCAAGTGTATGCCAATTCTTAATGTTTGTAGAAATCTTCTATCAGGAGCCGCAGTCCCTCAAGATGTTTCGGTATTGTCGGGCAGCAATTCACATCATTCCGAAAGAGCGCACAAGTTGTCTATGGACGTTCATAGCTCCGCTAATGTGCTCTCTGTCAGCCGATCGTTGGATGGGGACACGATGTCTGATGTGTGGCCCCTTGAGGATTCGGGGTCCGAGCAGGATTCGGATGACTACTTGGTTCAAGCAAACGGGCTGACCCCCAGGGGCATGGCAGGTATTGAGGGCACGTCATCCGAGGTCGAGAGGAGACTACTCTTGCATGTGACAGACAACCTTGATATGACGGTAGCACCGAGCACTGAAGCCCTTTCGGAGGTTATGTCCAGCTGCAGCACTTGCAGAGGTAAGACCCACATGTTAAATGCACATTCCATCAGCTATAAAAATCATCTCAGTAAGGCGTCTTGTATTGTTTATTTTTTTTACTAAGATATAGTTGTTTATGTTTTGGCACAAATCTAAATACAGGACATACCGAACATGATTTTCACATCTTCAATTCCACAAACGTATGCGCAACTTTCACGCTTTTTACTGTTGCACGTTCATTTATCATGACTTCTCATTTATAAACGTTCAATTCTGCTTGTGAGTGTTGAATGTATGTTTGTGATTCAGCTGGTATGTACATTTATTTTTATGACAACCGTCAGTCAAAGTTCTAAGATATTCACAACACAACAGGCCTCAAATATTGACACGTTTATAATAGTTTGGATTCCAGACTTTGTTCTGACTTCTGAGGCAGATATAACATCCCTGCAGAAAGATTTTTTTTTACTTTAAAAGTTTTCCCAATTCGTCTCATGGCTCTTTTATCTTCACAATAACGATTGTTTTGATAGCTGTATTTCAGCCATAGACATGCATGCTCATGTTTTCATGTGTGCCATGTCAGCTCAGGCGCTGGTGTTGTTAGTTACTGAAATGTTAATTTTCAATGTGAATTTTAACTTTTTATTGAATGCATGGGAATGTACATGAATTTATTCGATTTAGTACAATTGCAGTTTTCTTTATAACGTGAAAATAAATGTATTATAAAAGAGGAAATAGTAAGGGAGGCATATTCCTTAGAAATGAATTCCTTAGAAAAAATAGAAATACTGTTAAGGTTCTATACTTTACACTGTGGAGGGCTCGGTCACACAATTTACACAATTTACTTCCTTGCTAGAAGGTTGACAGGCTACATTCAGGAATTCATTCCTCCATCACATGCACAGATCATTTCTATAATGCTCACTTTTTTTTTTGGATAATTCCATTAACTGTTTCCAGCTTCTTAGAATTTGATATGAAACATGAAAATACAAATACGCTAACAAAATGGGATTAAATGTACTCCTGTGTTTGTTGCACATTGAAAACGATTGATTTGAATCGCAAATAAATGAGTCAGAAGTACAATTGGCTGGCGACCAGTCCGGGTTGTAACCAAAGACTGTCCCGAAGTCAGATGGGATGTCTCAACTCTCAAGTGTCAAATCTGAGGCGCGAGAGAAAATTGATGGATGGATTAATAGATGACGGTTGTTTTATGTTCAGTGGCCTCACCTGGGAATGACCACTTTACGGAAGAACGAAAAAAGGTCCACGCCGCTCAAGTCAGAGCTCTGCAAGGAGAGCACAAGAGACAGCGCAAGGTGAGACACAAACTACCATATTTAAAACATTGATTTTCAGTGTGAAAACAGAAAAGTGGATTAAAAAAAAAAAGATTGTGAATGTCTGTTCAATTCTTTGAGCAAAAAGCTAGAAAGTGCTGGAAAACAATAATGATGTCGGCTCCATTTTTCTACTAGGTACATATTTATTACACTGTACAGTAGTCACACAAAGCTCCGCTATCCTATTGGGCCATTTCTTGCGTGATGTTACATCACTTTCTGCTCTGAAGGTCTGATAATAATAATTACTGTGGAGCAACCATAATTCATTTGTGCAAAGATTGTGACTCCACCCAAAGCCATCTATTCAAAGACAGAGAATAAATGTTGAATATTTTTTAGGTTACATGTTAAGTGAAAAGATTCTCTGCTCCATTTAAATGAATTAATGAATAAATTGCATTGCATTGCATTCATTCATTCATCCATGAATTCACATGTAAAATGATGTTGCATTACCTGATGGAGTGCTTTCCAAAGAGCCAGGTCATAGGCAGACCACAGACAGGGCTCATTACAAGAGACCTTCAGAATTTCTGCCCGAAAGAACAAAAAAAAAACAAAAACCGAGGTATTCCAACATAAATGTTTCATCACCTGCCTAAGAGCTTAGATTGTATGGTGGCCTGTGTGCATGCCTGTATGTGTGTGTGTGTGCGTGTGTGTGTGTGCGTGCACACTTCAAGGGCGCCAGCTGTTCTTTGCCATTCATTTCCTCTATCTTCAGCTTGTTTTTAGTTGGATGTTCTCGACATATTAATCACGGACCCTGTTTAATTAATATATCCTTTACAACAATGTAATGAACTCAAGCCATAAAATAAAAATGTTCCTTTTCGTCTCCTCTCTGCCCTCCTGTGATTTGTGATTAGATGGTTGCCCATGCTGGCTGGAGCCTTTGCTCAGAGGGAGGAGGGGAGCGAGGGAATTGACACAGAAAAGCAAAAGATAATGTCTTTAATTCATGAGTGTCCATGGTTAAGTGCCAGATCGTCCTGGTCTTTTTGTTTTGTTTTGTTTTGTTTTTTTGGTGTCTCATCTCTCGGTTTTGTCTCATGCTTCCTGTGCTGTTTTTTTTTTTTTCTTTCTGGCTGTATACATTCTGTCTTCTCTCCTATCTCATTATCCACATCGTCCCGCTCCCATTCTCCATCCCTTCACTTCTGCCTCTTTCTCTCTACCCTCAATTAATTCCTTCCTCCTGCCTCATTTTCTTTCAATTCCAATTCAATATTTGCCAACCTTGTCTGCTTCCCCCAATATCTGCTGGTGCTCATACATGCACCAGCACACACACGCACACACACACTCACACTGCAACCCCACGTCAGTATGCCTGACTTCCCTTCTTAGGCACTTGCAGTGCATTACTGGCCAACCCAGAGCTCGTCATTCTCACACTCTCTGTCAGGCTTTCGTCTTGAGTTCACAGGAACGTTTCCAAAAGTCTCTCAGGTATTACTCTTGTGTTTGTCGGTGATGTGAGACGTTCTGCTGTTTTTCTCTTTACTGTATGTATTTATCACCAGTTATTCTACTCTTTCAAGTTAAAACATTTATAAGTTCCTCTGACCCCTGTTTTTTTTTAAATCACTTCTTTTGTGCAAGCACTCGTTATCTCTTCTCAATCAACAAGTGAGAGACAACAACCTATCGTCGTTTATGATTCTGTGTTAAAGCTGTGCGTTTGCATGGATGCACTAAACAGATGCCAAGCAAAAGACCTTGAGAGTCTGCAAAATTAATTGGTTGTCACAGACGGAATTAGCATTCTCCTCTCTTCGTCTCATGTTTTCATTATTCACGCGGCTCATCACTCGTTCCCTCTTCATTAGCCCCCCGGCCCTCCTCTAGAGCAATGCCGCCCCCTGCTGTTAGCTGCTGTCAAAGGCTATCTGACGCGCAGGCTGCTCAAGACTGAGAGAGTGGCACAGCTGGTGCGCATCATTGGGGTGAGTAAAGCCTGCCATTGTGGCATCTGCTCGAGCTAAACAGCGCTGCTTTGGTATGCTGAAATGCTTTTGTCGCTTCTACCGCGGTTCTTCAAAGCAGGGTGCACACGTTGATTTTTGGCATCTGATTTTTACAAGGTGAAGCACGTGGAACGAAGACAATATTGAGAAGGTTTCCTTACTGCTCTAATAATGCTGTGTACGAGAAACTCCTACACAAGGCACCACACACTTCACAAAACCGGAGCAAAGTTAATCGACAACTTTTTTTTATCGAGTAGTAATCGTTCAAAGCTGGTGTTGTAATTTAAGAGGACAAATCCTCTGATTTCAGCGTCAGCAGTAACGTTTCCCCGGTTTCTATAGTCCTTCATTAAACTGGACTGGTTATCTTGTTTGTGTATTCAAAATATGCCATTTGCAAATACAGTACTGTTTTACTTTTGAAACCGATGACCAAACCAGGACCGGAATCTGCTTCAGTAAGATTAGTTTTAGTCCTTCTCGTGTGGTATTGCTTTTGCTGTTGTTTTTCCAATTCATAGTACTACATACACAACCGCAATTGGGGAAATTTGCTTAGTAATAAACCTTATTTCAAATGACAAATTTTGTCTGATAATTCAGTTAATCGTGGGATAATCAATCAACTAATTGATTCTAAAAATATTCTATAGTAAGTACATGAGTGTTCTACCCCTAACCAGATTTCTGTTTGTGTACAATTGTGTCACATGGTATCCAGACTGCTGGAAAACAAAGGAGTGCAGTGAACCATGGTTGGGCATTGGCTGACCTTGTGTTGACCTCACATAAAAATTTGCATCCACTTAATATAATCCGATAAACGTGCCCCTGTTAACCAATAGGATTTAAGCAAAATGCTCAAATCCGGCATTACGCTATGTGTGTACTCTGCTCGAGACTAAACTGACAGTAAATGAGGCTTTTAATTGGATTCATTTGTTCTTTATGCTCAAATTTAAATATTTATTTTCTTCTGTGATTACTAAGTGTGGTGTTTTACTTTCAGGACACAAAACAATTCCTGGGGGATTTCCAGCTGCCTACTCACAAAAGGGAAATCTGTGACAAACAGGATCTTTTATTACGGCACAGAGTCTCTCTGCAGGTATTAAGTCAGCCACATGCCATACCCATCTGTTGACTTGCCTCCTGCCAATGTGGATTTATTCCTTAAATAGCAAATTACCCAGAACGGATAGTGAGATTTCACATGTTGACTCAAGCTAGCGTCTGCTGTGTGACTGTTTCCCTCTTCCAGCTGCGAGCGGCCCGTTACGAAATATACGATATCTTCTTCTGCCTGTCAGTGGCGGAAAGGATGCACCTGATTCGTTTGGACAGAGAGCTGCTCAGGGAAAGAATGATCAGACGACAGGTAACTGGCGGTTTTCAAGCCATATGGGAAAAATGCTGTGAAAAGCACTGTGTGACATAGCGAACGACGGTTCCTCGACCCGTGAGCGCATGAACTTTTGCAAATTTTTGAGTGCCTTTTTTTTTTCTTCATATTGCAAACTAAAATTTCAGTTCAACCAGGCTTTGAATGCATCTCTTCAGTTAAGGCGGGAGAAAATAAAATAGAACCTTTATCTTTCAGCAGATACTGTAAGTAATTCAGTCAGTGACTGCAGGGAAGTGGTTTGAAAAAAGTAAACAAAGTAACGTTTTCAAAAAAATACAGGCTTAATAAACCCACTCTAAAAAAGGTTTAAAACTATTCAATGACAATGAATTTAACTAAAACTCAAGGTGCTACTGGACATTTTGATTCATTTTAAATCATTTTGATTTATTACAATTTGCACGACTTGATACAAGTCAGTCAAAAATGATATCATGAAATGATATTTTAATATGCTATTTGTTGGGCTGGCAATAATGTCAGTATATCGGTGTATCTCAAGATGAAGTGACAATATGCATATTGCAACAGGCTGTTCAGTTTACAATATATTGTGCATCAGTTTTCAGATGTCTTATTTTGGTTATACAGTATTTGGTTCATATTTTTTTCTCGCCGACACCATCTTACAAAGTGACCAAGAAGGAATATCCATTGCATTAGGTAAATTTTTTAAGTCTGGCGTGTTTCACTTATGTTTGGTAACAAAATGGCCGACCAAGACAAATGGCAAATTTGACAACACACGTCCAACCACACATCACCATCCAGACACAAGCATGTCCGAAATAGGGTCCAGCAAGCCAGACCATAATATCAAAATCAAAAGAAGTGGAAAAAAAAGAACATAAAAAAAGAGCGTTAATGGAAAAAAAGAACGTTAGTCGTAGCTTGATTAGTGTTTTTCTTTAGTGCCCTGGATTGACAGTTTGAACTTTGTTTCCAAACAACACCGTGCGGACATGATTGATTTCAGAACAACAGCGTGATGCTCAAATTGGAGCCTGCTCACTCTGGGAACCAAAGATTATGGTTAAGTGTTGTCGTGACTGCTTCTGGGAAGAACTTCAAAATAAAAGTCCAACAATAATTTTTCTGTCATATATTACGTGTACCATAGTACCATACCCATTTATACAGTAAAACTTATTTACAACGAAACTTGCATGTCATTTTTTTTTTTTAAATCCATGCATTGAGCATTTCCCTCTTTCTTACTTCCTCACACAAGGAAAAATGCCCCTGTTGCATAACATTTGATGCGTGGAGCTCATGAACGTGTCAAGCTTAATCCAAGCGTAACACTTGAAGATGGGATAAAAGTCAGAAAGATGAAAGATGGACCAAGCAAAGTATGAAATTATGAAAACAAATGCTTGTAGATTTGCCAATTTCTTTTTTTTCAATGTTGGATGGCTTTGTTTTTAACTTTGCACAACATGTTTTTTTTATGTTTAAGTCCGAGACATAGATTTGCTGTTGTGAAAACTTTCTGATTGCAAATATCAGTGCCACTGTATAGAAGGATTAGCTGACTTCCTCACAACGTAGGGCTTTAACCCCCCCCCCCCCCCCCCTCCCCCACACACACATAAACATGCAGGATATGAATACAATGAGCAAAGCTTCAAATGTTAGCGCTATATTTCTGATTGTCGCACCAACAATTCCTACGTGTGTTTTTGCTTTTTCAGATGGGGCAAACCAAGGGTCCAAAAGGAAGGCGTTCTCTATCTGCTGCAAGGCAGAAGTCTCTCTTGGGGAAAAGAGAGATCTTGTGAGTATTCTGTTGTGGATTTATGAGTCCTTACCAGCTCTGCTCTGTGTTGTCCCATGAAAAGATATTAAATATTGACAACAACAAAAAATGTAGACAATTTGGTCAGGTATTGCATGCATTTTTGATAACAATGTATGCTTGTATTAAATATATTATTATAAATATATTTGGACCGCCGTCAGAACATTTTGTCATCAGCCGAGCCGATGCTCTCTTTCACGCTTCAGGATCCAGGAAAAGGTGTCCGAAAGACACAGGAGAGTTGTGACAACTGAACACAAGACTGGATTCAGAAGCAAACAGCTGCTTGAAGCCAAGCGAGGGCCATTGAAAACAAAGCCTGCAAGGACCTCACAGAGCTGGTCCTCCTGCAGACCACGAGGACGTGTGCTTGTTTGAAAAAGCTGAATCTGGTGTGTGGAAACGTGCAAGTGGACATTGTTTTGTGTTGGATCAAAATTACTTGAGTTCATGAAATATTTACACATTAAGTAGAAGGACACTGTTTTTTGTTTTTTAAATGTCATCCAGTTTTTTCCTCATTTCAAGATGGAAAGAATAAGTAGAATGTTTTGTGATTATGTTTACAGTATTTTGTGACCCCAGGTTGGACTATCGTACTTCAATAAGTCTGCTCTCCTTTATTGTTGTCTCATTTATCAGGCCTGTTTTACATAAATAGGTCAAAAGCCTTGTTTTTTTTCTCTCCAGAGTGAGGTTTGTGTGATGTTTATTTTTGTATTTTGTAGGTATGCATTAAACGTTTGACAACAGGATGTTTTTCTCTGAGTACTGTGAAGTTGACAGTGTCCACTTTACTAATGTATGACATTTCAAGGTTGTGAATGCCTTTTTGATTAACTTCCACAGCCGCATAAAAAAATAGCATCATGCAGCACGAGACATCCTCAGTTGCATCTGTACTTGTTGTTTTTCAATAGACTGCATAGAGTGCTGCCTCCCATGCTGAGTATCCAATCAAGGGTGCGTGCATGTCACATTCAATGTGAGGCTTTCTAGCTGGGCTTATTGTCGCCAACTTGCGACCTGATTGGCTATTGCAACTATCTATTAACTCTATTCGCCCATGCAGTCACAGTGCACAGATTCCTGCAACTGTTGATTGCGAAGGTCTCCGGCAGATTTCATAAAGCCTGTTGACACAAGTTAGCTGAATTCTGATTGGATAAAAACTAACCTAATATGACAGAACTGGAAGGAGCGTAGTCAAATGGATATAAAATGACACAAAGAGAAAAGAATATGGAGAATAATTCCTGCAGGACACTCAAACTTGATTTCAAGAGGGAGATTGGCACTTCTACAAGACACGCGATTGGCGTGGCTTGGCTCGAGGACTGGAGTTCGACACCTGTGCTTTAAATCAATACATTTGCAGTATACGAGACCCCCACCCAACCACCCAAAGTCTGTACTTTGGTGCAGAGTACTTTTTTTCGTTTCTATTATTTATGA